>NW_009938689.1:0-439 GCF_000696875.1 Nestor notabilis
TGCAGCCACTCCAGCCACAGTGATAGACACTGCAGCTAAACCAAATGGCCAATTTGTGGCATTATCTGTTGCCCCTGTAAGCAGGGGGAAAGCAAATGAGAGGCACAAACAGCAACCCATGAAGTGAAGAAAGATGAGGGGACAGCATCCAAAGCGTAACTACTGTGTGGATCAGGTGAAGAGGAAGAAGAAGAAATGATTTCTTGACCCTGGACCTCAACTGAGCTGCAGAATATGTGAAAAAATTTCACCCGTCTTCCAGGGGAGCACATCATCACCTGGTTGCTCTGATACTGGGGCCGATGGTCATGAACTAGAAGGTAGGAAAGCTAAGCAGCTGGGATCACTTGCTAGGAAAGGAGGAACTGACAAAGTGATTGCAAAAGAGAAGTGAGCCCTCAGCCTTTGGAGGTGGCTCTTGGCAGATGGGCAGGCAAGG
>NW_009938689.1:685-950 GCF_000696875.1 Nestor notabilis
GTGCTTAAATACAAACTATAAGTCACGAATTAAACATGATAGGCTACAAATAGAATGGTATAAAAACTAGAGTAATCGGCTAAAAATAACTGTTGTTAGAATGGTATAAAAAGTTAGAGCAGTAGGCAATAAAGCGATTCACTGCATGAAGATGCTCTGGGTCCGTGCCCTCATCCCCTCAATCAGTCATTGTAAAGATGATCTATCGCAGGCCGGATGCCAGGATTGTACCCGTTGATCCAGATGAGGTTGAATGTACACGACC
>NW_009938690.1:0-1754 GCF_000696875.1 Nestor notabilis
GGTGTCATCAGCAAACTTGCTGAGGGCTCACGCAATTCCATTGTTCAGTGCAAAGTGCAGCATTGCTACAAATCTGCTGTGCTGGTTTTGGCTGGGATAAAGTTAATTTTCTTCACAGAATCTGTTTTGGATTTGTGCTGGAAACTGTTGAGAATATAGGGATGTTTGAGTTATTGTTGAGTGATGCTTACACATAACCGAGGCCTTTTCTGCTTCTCTAGACACACTCTAATAGTTTGACATCCTTCTTACATTGACTGTGCACAGCGCTTGAGGTGGGACTGCATGAGTGAAGTGCAGAGTGGACAGTCACTTTCCTCAGCCAGCTGGCTATGCTGTGCTTGATGCACCCCAGGGTACAGTTGACCCTTTCGGCTGACAGGACACACTGTTGACTCATATTCAACTTGCCATCAACCCAGATCCCTAGGTCTGTGGAGCTGCTCTCCAGCCTCTCTTCCCTCCAGCTGTACATATAACTAGAATTACCCCACCCCAGGTGGAGAATCCTGCACTTGCTCCTGTTAGATTTCATACAGTTGATAATTTCCCAGTTCTAGTATATCCAGATCTCTCTGTAAGGCCCCTCTGCCCTTGAGCAAGTCCCTTGCTCCTCTTAGCTTACTATCATCAATGAACTTAATGTACATTCGATTCCTGTGTGTAGATTATTTATAAAAATCTTAAAGAGCACTGGGCCCAAAATTGAGCCCTGGAGAACCCCACTGGTGACTGGTCCCAGCCTGATGTAACCCCATTTACTGTAATTCTTTGAGCCCAACCTGTCAGCCAATTACTCATAGAAAATATTATGGATGTCAAACACGTTTATGTGACACATCCAGCTAACATCAAGCTATTTTTCTGGGGGGGGTTCTGAGTCCACTAAGCAGAAACAAGTGAGGCTGTTGCAGCTCCATTTGCTCAGGTCCAATCAATAGTAAGGCTGAACACGAACACAATAGGTACAATCACACTGTACCCAATATACAAACATATACATAGGTAGCTACACAAATTAAGACAAACACTCATACAAACACAGATGGCTCAAATGGACAAATCTTGTCCCCCTCTATGGCAATTCAGGAGGAAGGTTTATTAATGTTCTCGAGAACATTAAGAAGGACTACAGAGCCCTGGGAGAGGTGGTTAGGGGCTCTGGAGCTCAGATAGTTTTTTCATTGATTCTCCAGGATAAAGGGGAGGACCTTAAAGCTAGGCACATTTGTCAGGTTAATAAATGGTTAGAACAGAGGTGTCATAATCAGGGGTTTGAGTATTTAGAACATGGGACTCAATTTGGGAGGCCAGATCTGCTGAAGGCTGGTGGAGTTGGTCTAACAAAGAAGGGGAAGAACTATTTTGGTAGGAGACTTGCCAGGCTGGTCAAGAAAGCTTTAAACTAAATGTATTGGGGGAGGGGGGCATCGATCCATCCCAGCACTCCCGGTCAGTTGCCAGCATCTGTAATAAGTGCTTGGAGTAATTTGTTGTAGTGATGAAGAGATATTTCAGCTGCTCCAGCCATTGAGTTGGCCTCATTTGGAGTCTGGCTCAGATGCCTCTCTACAAACACCCATAGTATGGGAAACAAACAAGAGGAATTGGAGATGTGTGCAAGGCTACAGGGATACGATATCATTGGTATCACAGAAATATGGTGGGATGATTCCTGTGACTGGAGTGTTGGAATGGAAGGTTACCGGCTCCTTAGAAAGACAGCCTGGCAGACGGGGAGGGGGAGTTGCTGT
>NW_009938691.1:0-22066 GCF_000696875.1 Nestor notabilis
GGGCCGGTGCGGTTGGTGCGCGGAGCCGCACTGGGGCGGTGGAGTCTGGCCCTGCCCTGCTAGGGACCCCCGGGACTGCGGCGGCACCAGCCTTTTGCTCCCCCGTGCTGTTCGCTTAAGGACCACAAAGGTCGCTGCTTGTAGGCGTCGAACCCACAATGGGGATCATGTCCAGACACCACTGGGAAACGCGGCGGTGACTCCTCGCTGGGTTACCGCCCCTCATTACCTTCTGGTGTGGGAAATCTTTGCACCGCTCTGGGGGCTCCTCACGCACGATAAATGCTTTGAAGCTGGTGGTTAGCTCGATGGGAGATTTTTTGGGTTCCTCATGGAAGTGGTCAGATTTTCAGGTGTGTCCTGTCACTGCCAAAGGGAAGAGTGGCTTTAGGATTTGCATCGAAGCCAAGCTCCTTGAGCAATAAGTATCCCTCAAATAAGTCTGCCTCTAGTTTAAGCTGGAGTTTTGTGGTTGGTTTAACCTGGCAATGCCAGGGTAAACAGCTGCCTCACCCTCCTTCTGGTTTGAGTTCCTCATTCCTGCCTCCTCACTGTCCCTTTCCCTATGTCAGGAGAACTGACCTAGGTCAGAAGAGAGCTGTTTGAGGAGGGGGATCAGCAAAAGAGTAAGAATGAATAACCTGGGACAGGAGAAGGAAGGACAACTGCTTTTGGCAGCAATATGGTTTATGGTGGTTTAGAGTATCCTTGGAAGTACAGCCTTGGCTTAGCAAGCATGAAGTCTATCTGGGCTTCCAGGCATTCCTCTGCTTCAGGCCTTCCTTCCCCAGGAGCACTGTTCCCCAACTCCAACCTTCTCCAGTTGATGTGTGTTACACAACCCCTTGTTATAGGGCCCAACACATCCCTCTCATCAAGGAAGGGACAAACCGCCCTAAACAGGGGCAGAGGGCAGAAGGATGCGAAGAGGGCTACTGACCCCCCTGTCCATGCTAACCTTCATACCACCCAATATCTAGGGTAAGCCAGGCTTACAACGTGATGAATATTTGTCATTTAGCAAGGCAAGGAGCCATCTCCAAGCTCTGCCACCATAAATGTAACCAAGTCCTTGATGTTTGTGAGCCCTAAACCGTGATTTCCTCACATCAGGCTTTCTCCAGTGCTGCCAGAGGTAATAGTTGCAACACGGATGTCCAAAGACTGTCCTTGAACATGGCTATCCCCAGTGCTGTGCCTTGAGGAGCTGCTGCTGCCAGCCTCTTGGGCTTCCTGGGCACTCATTTGCCTTGGTTTGGTTCAGGGACACCTATGTCCTGCACAGGGACTTCACATCTAGGATAATTTCTGAAATGAGGCTGGGGACGGTGGTGTTAGGGTTTTTTCTTCTTTTTGTAACCAAATGTTATAAATGAACCTTTTCCAAAGAGCGTTTGTTACAAATGAACTATTATTTCCATTTTCTTTCCTTTTTTTTTCCTTTTTTTTTTTTTTCCTTTTTATTCCTCCATTTAATAGTTTAAGTTTGCAGGCTGCATGTTTCCTCTACTTGTGACTGTATATTACTCTGGAAATACACAGTGTCCCACTGGCTTAATCCCATGCTCTTTAGATTTGAACAGGCATCAAGAGACAGAGTCTGGTGAGGCACAAATCTTCGTGTCCTGCTCGTATTACGGGGGCAGCAATAGCAGCACTTAAATCACACTGAAACTTTGTTCTAGAAAATGACATAATGGGAGTGGTGAGTCTCTCATGTCCACAGCTACTTCCTTCTCAGCCATAGCTCATGCTGTGTGATCGTGCTGTCAGGACACGTAACGTAGTAACGTAGTCGCTGAAGCTAGGTTTGCCTACTAGGACGAAATTAAAAGTAGGAGGATGTGATTAATGCTAATTCATGTAGTGCCATAGAAAACAGATGTAGATGTGTTTCACTGGAAGTGTATCGTATCTATGATTATATGTTATGTTACATCTACATGGTTACCATTATCAAACAATCCTGTTTTCTAATTGGGATTTATAATCACAAGTAGTAGGGAAAAGGGACTTCTCGGGTGTCACTGTCCACAGGCATAGATGGTCATCAGCAGTGGGAGAATAATCTTGCTGAACTAACCTGACTTCATTTTCTGATGAGGCAACAGGTTTGTTTGACAGAGGTCAAGCAAAATATATTTTAGGGGGATTTTGACACAGGCTATGGCTAAATAAATTGGTTACTGCAGAGCAAATTAGGGGATGAATTAATGGCATGTTAGACACTTTTCAGCAACTGTTGAGTGCTTGCTTTTACCCTGAGGGGATGGCTCCAAGTGCATTTTTCCTGCCTTTTCTATTACCTTTAAATATGTCAATCCTCCCCTCAACAAACACCACACACACACACACACACATACACACAGCCTACTCTCTCGCTGGGACCAGCAGAGTTTGCAGTGCTTAAATGATTGCTTCAGGGAACTGATCTGTGTCGGAGATAGCAGCAAAACAGGAAAGCCATTTCCTATGTGCATGTATGAACTGGCTGTCCAGGGTGAGGGGAACGGGGACGTTCTTGGGTGGAAATGAGCAGCCGGTGGTGGCTGGCAGTAGGACTGCCCTGAACAGCCTCCTTGGTAGCATTGCTGCCAGGAAAATGCGAACAGAGCTGGTCCCTCAGTGAAGCTGAGGTGGCTGAGCCCATTCAGCTGAAGGGCTCTTATCTCCCATCTTCTCTAAGGTAAGGATTTACACACACACTTTTATTGCAGATCAGCTACTGTGCAGAGCTTATAAAAAACAGAAAAGCAAGAAGCAAACTGTTTGCAATGCATAGTTGTCTTCAGAGTAGGAAAATGAGAGATGCTAAGGATCTTTTCATGTGACAGTGAAAAGCTAAAAGTGGAAGGTAGATATATTCAAGCTAGGCACATTTAATAGTGAGCTTTCTTTAACAGTTGTCTGAACGATAAAGGGGAGTGGTGGATTCCTGTGTTTTGAAATCTTCTGGATGCTTTTTTGGAAGCTACATTTTATTTCGGTGCAATTTATTGGACCCAGTACAAGAATAACTAAATGGATTTCCACAACGAGGATTTCAGACTAAGCGATCTAACAATTCCTTCCATCTCTAAACTCCATGAAGCTGCCAACAACCTGGCTGACATGTCAGATGTGTTCCACACCTATTTCCACATGTAGCAGTTTCTGGTACAAGTGCAAGAGTTACAGAAGCTGATATGGGTGTAAATGAAAGTAGAATCATGGCCTAAATGGTGATTTTGTGGAAGCTGAGTATCCATTTGCAGATTTTAATATAAATGTTATGGGCATTTTGAGGCTCATGAAGTCTGGGTGCAGACAGACCTAAAACTCTGTGGTTGTTTTCGCTATATACAGAACCATTTTAGAGGCTGCCAGCGTTTGGGGTATTTAAATCCTGGGTTATTTATAAAGTGAAGTTTTACTGGAGAAAATCACTGGTCTTTAAAATGAAATCAGTCTTGCAGAATTGAAACTTTGCAACAATATCTATTTCATATAGCAGAGAAAGCCATAACTCGATGCAACAGTTAGAAGTTAATAGCAGACAGGTTCAGACTAGAAAGAAGTCATGCACATTTGGATGTGTCCAGAACTCAGCTAGAATGGACTGTGATTGTCAGCAAAAATACCCTTCAGGACAGTTTGAAGTAATGAGTTTTAATGTGTAACCAGCATGGAGTACAAGTGGAAGCGGGTCAGCTAAGGGGTTCTTTTGTGAAGTCTAATTTAAGAGAAATGACTTAATCACATGCCTATAGTCTAATGTGACAGTAGCGAGAGCCCGCTTTAGAACGACTCCACATTATTTTTATATAGCAGCATTATATTCTCTGTAGAGTCCATAGATAACACCGCATAAAACAAAGAGCACATGCAATTGAAAGATGGATCTACAAACAATGACTGTGCTAGTAAACTAAACTGACCAGAGCCAGGCAGCTCAAGGCTGGCACATGTTCATCCATGCTGCCAAGCTCCCGGCAGGGCTGATCCTGACCAGTCTGGAGAGCCCCACCACCCCTGAAGAGGACCAGCTGCCCATCTAGAAGGATGTCAGGGCTCTCCTCAAACAGGCTGCTTGCAGGATGGGGACTTATTCCTGTACATTCCCAGCTGCCTTTAGATGGAGAAACTGGATAGAATAGTGGGGTTTACACCCAACAGCATAGTGGGGTTTACACCCAACAGCATAGTGGCTTTTAGAAGCCTCCATGACTGGTTGGAGGTAATTTTC
This sequence comes from Nestor notabilis, assembly GCF_000696875.1. Lineage (NCBI taxonomy): Eukaryota > Metazoa > Chordata > Aves > Psittaciformes > Psittacidae > Nestor > Nestor notabilis. The sequence continues at coordinate 4,226 of NW_009938691.1, forward strand.
TTTGTTCATCACTCTGCTGCCTCGTCAGGGCCCTGCTGTGCTGCAGCTGGTCACAGCCCGCTTGCAGCACTGCCCCGGCCTGTGCCAGCCTGGTGTTTGGGATTGTCCTCTCAATAGCACTGACAGTCTTCCTCAGCTGCCACATGGGAAGGAAGACACAGGCATCTGGGCCCTATCGGGTGCTTATTTATAATAATAATAAAAAAAAATAGTAGAAGCAAAATTTCAATTTTCATTGGAGTTTTCATCAAAATTAGATTTTCATTAGCTGAAAGAAAAAAATGAGTGAGACTTTCTTGAAGTGTATAAGATTTAGGCAGGGGTTCAGGACACGCCTTTTATTCATTTTTAAGGTTCTCTTTTGTCTGCTGATGGTTCTTACCATCCAGTTCACCCAAACTTGCCACTTTACTTAAATAATTACAGCCTTTTGCTCACTTCACAGGAACGTGATTTAAGTTACAAATCAATGGTGTGAAGGTGAATACTATTAAAATTACATTCCCTTCCTACCATCACCAGCTTTGTGAAAGATGGTCCTGATCTTGCAGGCATCTGAGTACAGCTGCCCCAGGAGATCCCAAGGGATGCCACTGAACTCACACAACTTTGAGGCCAATTTTCTGCCCATGTTGTGGCAGAAATCAAAGGGCACATGTATCTCTTGTTCCTTTCTCTGGAAGTCCCACATCAGAGCAGTACCTCTGAGTTAGTGGCATCTTTCCACCAAAAGTAGCTAAAACTCAGGAAAGAACCTAACACTTGTGGGGTGCTGTGCTGGCTGCTGAGAAGCATGGCTGTGCAATGTGCCTGTGACATGCAGACCTTACCAAGAAAGGGTGCATCTCCGGATGGGATCCACCACACGTGTCTATGGAAACATCTTATGTGCAACACTAACAATCGGTGCACCAGGAGTCTGGATTTGCCCATATTTTTTCTTGTATGAGATATACTGTTAGGCGGTGGGCAGGGTGCAGGTCCCATTTTGTGGAGCTCTCTGGTCTTCATGGGTTTTCTGTGGTCTGGGTAGGCAGCTGGGCTGCAGCATATGACAGCCTGAGCCATTTGGATTATTGGATGGTCAGCTGGTCACTTACCTGCTGAAGGTTTTTGCCCCATGTTACACAATGCATCCGGAGTGTGTGAAAACATCTAGTAGCATTACACCGAGGAGCAGGAAATGAACCTGAGGAGAGCAGGTCTGCTTGCAATGAAGGAAGTACTTACAATACAGAGAGTACTAATGATCCCCAGCAGCTTAGACACAAAGAATGCAAGACCTCATCACAGGCAAACACAAGCCAAATAATTTTCTTGCTTTCCTCCACGATCTGAATGGGGCAGCCACACCACAGCCCTTTTGCAAACACGTTTGAAATGTACATGCTGATAAGAAAGCAAACCTGTGAGTAATGACAGGCTGCAGAGCCTGCTGATTCAACTTGCTTTCCTAATCTTTTACCGAAAATGTTGTTTTCAGTTCTGGTTATGAGGGCAGATTTCAAAGACATTGCTCTTTCATGCCTGTTGTCAGACCGAAGCCTTGACAATGAGGGTCTTTTCCCTGACCACAGCCACAGGAGTAGGTGATATATCAGAGCTACCAGTGAATTGACAGAGATTTGGCAGCGTTAATATGCCCTGATGCGGAGTTCAGCTTCTCCTGCTGCTGCTCGCTCCAGTCTGAAATGATACCAACTGGTCTATGGTGGGGGAAAGTCTTACCGTTGCTGTTCATGGGAAGATGAAATCCTCCTGGTAGACACAGGGCTGGAAACAATGTCATGAGAAGAAGGATGAACTTCCATGTTCATCTGTCAGGGAGAGCTGTGAGCCTTGTCACCCACTGTCCCCACTGCGGGCTACAGGCAGCCACTGTGTCTGACCCCCACGCTGGGAACAGAGTGTTAGGGCAGGAGGGGAGTGTGAAGGCTGGATGGTATAGAAAGAGGATGGCAGCTTCCTGCAGAGGGTAATTCAGAGATGTTGTGTTGTACTGTGAACTGACTCTTAAAGGAGCACCGTGGCTAAAGAGACACCCCACCAACACATCTTCCCATGTTTTAGTGCATGGCTTTTCCTCACTGTGGCTAGAGGACATATCAGTGATCTGGCTATTAAAATATCTCCAGTGCTTCTGGCATCTACCTGTTCCTACCTTACACTACTGATTTTATTAATTTTTTAGAGTAGCTCTCTGCATCTCACACAATGGTCTGTGCAGGCAAACACAGAATTTAGCAGAATGAAACTCTGAAACTGTGATTCTGAGAACACTCATGTTCTGTGACCAGTGGCACAAAGTGCCACCCTCAATCTGCCTTCCAGAAGGAACCCAGGATCCTACTGGACATGACACTTAACAAGTCTCTGGTCTGCAAGTACTTACTGGAGAGACCTCTGTCCTCCCATGACATTTAACATCACCTGCAGAGGTCAACAAAGACTGTTTTCCCTTTATTTTCCTTTTGAATACACTCATGTGACAGCATGTCAGGCTATGTCTACTGTACCAAACCAGGCAGAAACAGCTGCAGGCTGGTCTTGAGAGCACAAACCATAACATGACCCTTCAGGACCAGTTGACAGACTCTAATTAATTTCATTTACTGGGATAGACACAGTCGTCATAATGTATCAGGCATGTGATTGCTGGGGCTTGAGTTACAGCAGCTTAAGATTCTGCAGCCCATCACTTGACTCAGTCAAATGCACTCATTCAGGCCATGCTAATGTCTGGTTTTGTGTAAACCCCTTAGCATTATATTCTTTTTTGTAATGGTTTGATCTTAGCCTATGCTGTGACCCATCTCAGATGTCATGGCTGGGTACATAGCATAAACTCAGTCATATCAGTCCTATACACATGCAGCAAGTATTTGGCAAACTCCAGGTTACAGTAGACACAAGGCCCTTTAACATAGATGCATTAGGGGTCTCAGCCCCTCTATTAGTCCTGCTACAGTCACTAAGCCCTCTTCCCTCTCCAATCCACACTACTGAGGGTTTAATCCTGAATATTAAAAGGAATAGTAAAAACATTCATGGCTTCAAGGCCAAAAGCAAGGGCACAGATGTATGAAGAAGAACAGATGAAATGTTTTGATTTTCGTGGCATTGCTTGGTACTTCAAGTTCCTACCTCCTGCTGATACCCTTTCATTAAAATATCTTGGCAGCAAAGTGCCACCATAAAGGTCTGTGCCACTTTCTATCAAGCTATCATTGAATGACCAGTTACATTAGAAAATGAGAGCATAGCATGATTTCTTGATATGCTCACCTAGGATTCCTTCCCTCCCATTTTCTGCAAATTAATATTAACTGATACTAATTATTAATAATGATTAATTTACTCAATGAACACCTTTTTAAAAGAAAATGCAAAATGTTCAGCTACAGTGATGACGTACAAGACAAAGGTCATACCATTGGTTTGCAGATGGCTGGGTAATCCTGAAATGCTGTGGAACAGCGTCTTGATTTGATTTCTGATGTGAGTACATTGGAGATTGAAGCAACTGCAGCAGCATAAATCTCTAACTGCTGTCTGTGACTCCAAGTCCATTCACTCCAAGCAGACCCATTTTGTTGCCTGGCTTTTAGCCAAATCTGTCACAGGAAGAATCATGTTGTAATGCAATAGCATCCTGACTCTGCAGGATGCTGTTTGATCTTGTCTATATAGATGGGGCTAAGCCATGCTATGATGGCATTATAGCAACGTGCTGCAGCCCTTTGAAGATTGGGGGTTTTCTTCATCTGTGTAAGTTGTACTCCTCACTGGAAGGAGATCCACCCCGAATGGAGGCAGAGAAATCATAGGAAAAGCAGAACTAAAATAGGGGACAGCCTCTCATAAATCTCTGTTCTCAAGAGAACAAGAGAAAATTTTGCCAATGCCTTCGCATCCTGGTCTAAGGGAAGTCACAGCTAACAGACATTTCTTTCCCCACTTCCTTTCCAGACACATCTGCAAGGTCCTTTGAACATGCAATCTGCTTCCTCCCAGTGTTCTGAATCAACAGCTGGTAGCTTTTGCCTAGATTCACCCTCTGGTGTCCCTGGCTCATGGATGTACCAAGGCTTTCTCTTTCCTGGGACCTGGGACAGAAAGAATTTGTCTCCGTCCTTTAGTGACAGTTCCTCATAACAATGTAAAAAAAAAAGGATGTCAGTTTTTTTTGCATTCAGAAAATGTGGGCATCAACATGGTTGCAAAGAAGTGATCTGTGAAAGCAGTTGAACACCAGTTGTTGCGGAGATCTATGTTTTTACTGTTTCCTCAGGAAGTACAGAGCCATTCCTGAGGGACTTTTCATGCTTCAGCATGCCATAGCATCTGTGCACCAACACTCGCAGTACATGACCATGGGGTGCCACCTCACCCCTTCCTGAGGTTTGATTGTTATTTCTAGAATGAAGCAATGCAAAAGCAAAACCTCAAATCCTTCTTCTCAAAGCTGCCTTTACCTTGTATCCTGCCTTTCAGTTTGCTTATCTGCTCTAGACCCTCTCTTACAGAGGAAGGAAAGGCCCATGTGTTTCAATGAGATGGCATCATCTACTTTCCAAGGGGTGGGTTTGTGCCTCTTTACCCTATTTCAGAGAAACATTGTAAGTTTAGCGTGAGCTTGAAGACTCAGGAGGCAGTATCACAAGTTCCTGTTACGAGATACAAAGAAATCAGAACCCCCCACCTGCATGTCCAAAAGGGGTACACAAGAGCTGAGGAGGCTTGGAGTGATGGTAACTCATGAATTAGGGTTTGCAGACTCAGAGGGGCTTTTCAGCCTTTTACCTTTGCTGGGGCCTTACCTTCTTGCCCATCACCAACCCAACACTGCAGCAGACTTGCCATGTGCTGGTGCTTTGGGATCCCTGCACAGCCACAATGTCAGTGCTGCAGAGTGGTCTTTCAGCTGAGAGTTCTGAGAATGCCCGAGTTTGGAGTATGTGGTGTATAAGCAGTCTGGTAGTACCTACGGTTGTATCACCCCTGTTAGGCAAAAGATTTGATCCTCGTTCCTATGGTGTCCATTTAAAGCTGAACAATTTGGAAACCTGAGTGCCAGTCTTGCTTTGCACAGATAACTCGAAGTCTCATGTTCCTCAAATAATGGCATGCTGTGCAAAGCAATGGGAAACAAAGATATTACATTAGATTTACCTGTGAGAGGGATCCTTGTCCTGGGTTCAGCTACAGCAGTCATTTTGTCCTCCTTAGCAGCTGGTGCAGTGCTGTGTTCTTTCAGCCTGGGAACAACGCTGATCACACCAATGTTTTTAGTTGTTGCTCAGTGATGTTTACTCTGACCAAGGACTTTCTCAGTCTCCTGCTCTGCCAGGGAGGAGGAGAAGCCAGGAGGAAGCAGAGACAGGACACCTGACCCAGACTGGCCAAAGGGCTATTCCATACCACAGCACGTCATGCCCAGTATAGAAACTGGGGGGAGTTACCCGGAAGGTCGAGATCGGGCTGGGTATCGGTCAGTGGGTCATGAGCAATTGTATCCTCTCCCCTTGTTATTTCCCTTATCATTATTATTATTAGTGGTAGCAGTAGTGGGTTGTATTATACCTTAGTTACTGGGCTGCTCTTATCTCAACCTGTGGGGTTTACATTTGATTCTCCTCTCCATCCGTCCAGGAGAAGGGGGAGGAAGAAGAGGAGGAGTGAGGGAGCAGTTGCATGGTTCTGAGTTACCAGCTGGGCTTAAACTAAACCAGTTCCTTCTAGCACCCAGCATGGGGCTCAGACCCATGACCCTGAGATGAAGAGTCTCATGCTCTACCAACTGAGCTAGCCAGGCTGTACCCAGGACAACCTTGAAGAGAACAGGTCACAAAAAGTTAAACATTGAAATTCTATAAATATCATTTTTTATCAAAGCAAGTGATGCTGCGACCACCAGGGCTTGTTTACTGTCAAGCTTTGCTCCTGTGATGTCTACTAAGGATCGTGCCCATGTTTATCTCAGTGAGGGGATTGATCTTGGTCTTTTTTTTGGACACTTATTTACCAGTGCTTGGAATATCTTAATATTTTAGAAACTTTTCTATCTCTCTGATTAATTCTGTAGAAACTGGCAGTTAAAAACACCAACAAATGTAAAAGAAAGTTAAAACCAGAGGAGGTAAAAACAGCTTGCCAGGAGCTACAGACAAAGTAACAAACTCTTCTGAAAAAAATATTCTAATGCATGAATGGAAAATGCCCATTACAGTTAATCCCCTTTGTATATCCCAGTATCTTAGCCACTTTTTGCCTGTGTAATGGAATATCTACATTTCTAAATGCCAATGAAGTTTAAGAGCTCTTAGTCATAGGGAGTTGCAGGGGATTAATAATGATTCTGGCATAGTGAAAAATTCCTCTTACAAGTCCTTTAATTATTTTTTTCCATCATTAATCTTGGATGATCTGTCCATGTCCTTTATCTTCTCTATTCCAGGAGCCAGTCTTCCCCAAAGTAGCTCAGAAGTTGTGTGGGCTGCTCGAGCCAGCCTCAGGAGGGAGGGCAGGACTGCAAAGTGCCCTGAATCCTTATCTTGTGTCTCCTACCGGGAACCTCCATCTCCTCTGGTGCCATTCGTTTCTCCGTCTTTTGGGTGGCTGATCAAACCTCTCAACAGCTGGGCAATGTTTCAGTAAATGCAAATCAGCAACCAAATCCCCCAAGGTACGGAGCTGGGTAGAGCTAGTTTGTGATGTGTTATACTGGCTCATCTCTGGTTCTTTCTCGGAAACAGAGAGGAATCTTTCACTGGACTAAAATATATGTGGGTTGTTGTTTTTCTTTTTTTATTTTATTTTATGTTTTATTTTATTTATTTTCCATCTTCCTCTGTTCCTACAGACAGCAGCAGCCCCACTGGATATTTCCTGGTTCCCCCTCACCCTCCTCCTAGGGAGATAATCACCCAGCACCACCTTGTGAGGTGCAGGGTCAGGTTTGCCTTACTGTACACACCACAAAAGGGGCTCATAGGCTGCCTCTACTGGGTAGAAATGGCTCTGAGACCAGGCTTAAGTGTCAATTCTCTTTCTGCTTATGCCTTTTGCCTGTATAAGCACTTATGGGTCCACTTCTGACTTGGCCCATGTGGTTCTCTGGGTAAGTCCCCAAGGCTCGGGGAAGCGCTCACCCACAGCACTTTGTGCCTGGCCAAAAGCTTCGATGTCCCTGTTCTGAGTCTTCATATGACCTCTGCTCAGTGGGCAGAGCTGCCCTAGAGCTTTTCTAGGATATCCCATTGCTGCTTAGCACAGGATCAGATGGGATGTGGAAACCTCAGCTCAGACCGAGGTCCTGAGAGTGTCCTTGACGCTTGCTTCCACTTGGTAATTCAGACATCAGGCATTTGACAATCCCTTTCTTTTGGTCCCAGATGTCTTGGGTGCCCTTGGATTGGGTGGACCCAACTAAGTGCACTCCAACTGCTGCTCTGCTCCCTTTCACCTCCACCCAAGACAAATGCTGCAGGAGAGTGAATGGAGCCATTCCCTCCCGGTGGGGTGTCCCATCGACACCTGGCACGGACCGGAGAGGCTAGTCAGAAACCACTGGAAACGGAGCAACCTGGGAAGAATCTGCTTTATCACGCAACTGCTATTGCCTAACGTGAGCTTTGCACAACACACTAATTGGTTCCAACTGACTCATGGCAGAGACCTGGCAAGGGAAAGTTCACGTCAGGAAAGGCGTGCAGTTCCTATGGGGGGGATATCTCATTTTGGAGATCCTCAGCTGGCAGATGTTCCGGGAAGAGAGTGGCAAGGGGTGATTCGCCAGAGTGTTACAGGGAGACCTTTGAGCCAGAGTAAGGAAACACAACCAGATCCCTGTCTCTTCAGTGCATGTGGAGAGCTTACTTCTGTGTCCAGAGAGGGCACCCTTTTGCAGATATTTTAAGAGGTCTTCAGAGACAAGCAATAGCACAGCAGATTGTAAGGTATTAATAGTTTCGCTAAGAGCATTTCTTACCGCTGCTCTAAGCTGCAAACATTATATGAGCTCGATTTAATTGTATTTGAAAAGAGCCCAAATCTGGTAAAAAAAGACTCACACTTCTTTGTTTGGTGTTAGTGGCTAATAAGATTAGCAATGCCTAATTTTAATCCATTAGAAAGAGGTTAAGTGACAATATAAGTATAAAGGCAACATGAATTAGTCTTTATTCACACAGGGGAACATTAGGATTTACTAGTTCTCGGTATGAATCTGTTGTAGCTCTACTTAATCTGATTTAGAAAGAGTGAAACCAGGTTTGAAGCAGCTCTGCTCAGTATATACCATGGTTCCCATATAGCTGTACTTTAACACCTCTGAGTGAGATGAGTTTTGAGCCATCAGATTGTTTTGCACAAGAGTTGTGCTTTCTGTCACTACCCTTTCAGAGATCTATAATATCAGTGGGATAGCACTTTCTTTTTTTGTTTTAAACTGGTTTATACATGAAGAACATGGTGCTCTTTTATTTTCTCTCCTTTTTGCTACAGCTCGCTGGCTGCTGCCCTTTTTCCCAGCCTTGTAGTATTTCCTCTTGTCTCTCCCTCCCCCCTGTCTGCCACACTGTCAGTGAGAAACAAAACTGCTGAAACCTGAGCTTTCTGGCTAGAGAAGATGAAGAACGAGAGGAGGAGGTGGTAATTGAACCCTCCCCTATATTATTCATGCAAAGGAATTGTCTTTGAACACCACTTCATCGTGGGAGCTGCTCTGAGTTCAAAGAGAAATCCGAGTTGTCATTCTGGGGTCTTAATCTAATCACAGTGCCCCCCTTTGATTTAAAAATCTTCTTAGGAGGTGGCAAATATCTCTCCCCATCTACCCTTTTATATTTTATTTTTTGCTTGTAAGAATGTGGGGCTTGTTTTTTTGGTGTTTTTCTTGTAGTTGCAGGGTTTTATCACCCCAGTTAGACTGGTTCCTGTCACTGGTGATCATCCAAGAGATCCAAGCCTTTAGTAGTACCAAGAACAGAAAAGCATTGCTCTCTGTATCTATAAGCAATTCTCTATATCTCTACATACATGATAAGACCAAAAGGCTCTCCAGGAGCCTCCGTCTTTCCAGATTCATGCTTTAACAAGCAGTTTTAATACAAGTGATGCTTTCTGGGACAGGCATCTACCATTTGCCTGGGTAAATCTACCATTTTCAATCACTTGGCAGGTAAAGAGCACCAAATGTGTTTCTTCATCCTTTTCTTGCCCTGTTTTCTAAGAGGAAGCACAGAAAAACACCTCTGAACATCAGTCCAGTTCCACACAGACCATAAATGCTGCTTTCACACATAGGTATATGTTCACATACATACAAATGTTAAACCAATTTGTGTGGTTCCTTGTGAGGGCTGTTCTACACCATTGGTTGGAAGCAGGCAAAAATAATCCATTAAGGTTTCTGATATTTTCAAGTGGAAGCTCTAGTGTTACTCAAGAGCATGGGAGGGATAGGGCCGATTCTCACTTCCAATAGCTGAGTTCCAGCTGACATCCTCCCTTCCTGCTAGCATTTATCAGGCCTGTTCAGAGAACATTTACTTATGCAAGATGCTCCTGCAGATTCTTGCAGTGTTTAGAGTATGCAGATGAACAAAGGCAAAATTAAGATAAGGGCATTGAAGGCTCAGGTGTTTCTAACATATGCAAGTGAGTTGCATGGTGAATTTTAGCTCCTTGGAAGCTTAGTTGTGCTGGAGAATTGCCAGTCCAAATATAAGCATGGACACCTGGCTCAGGTGCTTGACTCTCTATGTCTTGCCTGAAGCAAGATCTCAAGACATCTGAGTCTTGTACTTTGAGTCTAACAGAAAACAAAGCAATGAAATTTAATTTTCTGTTGTGGACCTATGTGAGGGTAAAAAAAATTTAGGCCAAAATCAGCAACAATAGTAATGGCGTACAACAGATTTCTCCATCAGTTTAAAGCTGTCAACACATAGCTTCATTTCAAAAGCACTAGTAGCTCCTCTCCAGCCCACATGGATCTGCTCAGTATCCATACTTAAAATAAATCCTTGCTACTTCTTTAGATATCTAAATATGCGCCTGGCACAACTATTTTTATCATCTTGTATTTGATTTTTGGTTCTAACATGTGTAGATACAGGTTTACAGCAAAATGATAGCTATTTTAATCTGTATACAGGTGAAGCTTTTTTGTGCTACTTGTACAATTATAATTTCAAAAGCTGCTAACTATTTTTGGCATATATTTCTCATGGTTGAGTTCATCTCTCCTGAATTTGTATATCTAAGCATTAGATGTTAAGATAGTCACTTAAACTCTCTCACGTCTTTCAACAGAGAAAGGTAGACACCGCCAATTCATCCCTTCCTAAGGTTGTTTGGATGGGTGTTTCATGGGGTCACTTAGGTGACCATTTAAAGAGAGTGCCTAATTGGTTGGAGTAGGAATGAGTGAGTCCTTCAGACTCTAAACTTCAACTTTCACAATAGCCCAAGCTGTTAAGTTAAAACTGTTAACTGTTTTGTTAAGTGTGACCAGTACAGCTAAAATTCTGGACAATAATTATATAGAATCTCTGATATTAAGAAATGGCAATGAGGACAGCTGAGAAGTGCAGATTGATAGTCCAGAGTCTGACTTGCTTCCTGCTTCCCATGTGAAAATGGCCAGGCTGGAACACTGGCTGATTTTGAGTCAGAGCAATGGGAAGGGAAGAGAAGATCAGGTGAAAGATACCTCCCCCTGTCAAGACTATATACACAGGGAGATGATGTGAAGAAAAACTAATTTTGCAGCAGTCTGGTTGAGGGGTAGCATTTGAATTTTTTAGGTAAGCCCCTTCATATAGCTGAATGGATCTTTTCTTCTGCAAACAGAGGTTTACTTTCTGTATGAAATACACTATAACTTGCAAATGGGATGAAACTCTTATGAACAGACAACTTGAAAGAAAGTAATTGTCTTCTAATAAACATGTGGGTTCAATTACAGGTGTTATCAATAAAAAATAAAATGCCCGACTACAGGGAAATAAATACCTGAACAATAATACAAATTCACAATTTTCTGTAAAAATAAGCTGTGCTGTTAGAATCACAGCTCCTATTTCTAATAACATCTTAGATATTGTAGTTCTGTAGAAGTTGTTCTTCTCTTCAGTGATATTTATCTGCACAAAATACACATGGAAAAATACCAAAGTGTGGTCTTGAATCTCTCTGTAATTTTATGTTGGTCGGCTTACAGACAAATTCAGGATACCCTGACCTAATCTAAATGACATCAGGCTCTATAAAATCACATAAATATCCGCAGTAGAAAAAGCAGTATTCTGCTCAGAATAAAAAAAAAACCAAACCAGAGCCAAACCAACCCTCTATAACCAATACCCCAGATCTCTGGTTTCCATTCACAAAAGTCAAATGAATGAATAGGCAAGGTTATTGAGGTGGCTTCCTGAGCCACACTTCCAGCATAAAGCAACCAAAGCTGAGTTTGTGTTTGCATTTGGCTGATTCACTGACTCCAAATCAAAGTTGTGGTTCTGGTTCCTTAAAATGACCAACACAACTATGATCAGCAATTACATCAACATTAGGCAATTTTGTAATGTTTAATGTGGCTTACATCTGTGGCTAGAAGACAGGAAAAACTAATCTTTTTTTACAAGCATTGCTTTTCTTGTTTTAAGAGAAAAGCAGTGTCAATAAAGAAAACCCAAACCCCAACCAACAAAACCCGTTATCTTTTACATTTTCTTTCTTTGTACAGAATAAATACTTACAATATGGCTAAATATTAGTTTTATTTTTTCTGACATTCATTGGATATGTGTCCTTTGTACTTCTTCATTTGTGACTGACACCACCTTAAAGAAGGCAAAGCCATCATTATCCTACTGTAAGCAGAGAAGAAAATATCTCCTGATTAAAATAAAGAGTAAGTTTCACATTATACCATAGCAATTCATTGTGTAGCTTGGGGCAAGAAGCTTTAAAGTTGAGGGCGAGTTATAAGGTTCTTAATTGAGTTATTCATCAGTATTTGTCATCTACAAAGTGAGTTTACCATCTTTGAAAGTCTTCAGACACTTTCAGATATTTGTGGTGAAAAGCATCATTACAGTACTGGTCATTTTATTAGTCAATGAGGTATTGGGAAGCCAGTGTTACACCACATACCTATCTGCTTTCCTTACTGGCATCCGTGATGATCTTTCCCTTTCATGGTCTGAGGTCAGCTTTGGTGACATGCACCTCCGATGCCCACTCTTCCCCTTACACTCCCAGAACTCTACTGACACTTCCCTTCTGATGCTTTTAATTTCCATTTTCATTTTTCTGCTCACTGAACTCTAGTGAGATACTTGTCCTTCACTGAACCTTGCCTGTGCTGGCGGAGGGCTATGGGTGTTTCAGGGTGAGCCCTGATTTACAGACTGCTGTATTTTACATTTCTATTCATGACAGAAAAAATCACCCCAAAGTCTAGCACTTATTGGCAGCACATGGAGACTCACTTTGATGCTTTGGCCTGTCTGAGTGTCCACACTAGCTCACTGGAAAGACTTCCTTACTTATCTCCAAGGATTCACGAATTCCAGGCTAAATGTGCAAATTTTAGCCATTTCAGTTCAGCAGTTTTGGTTCTCATGCAGTCAGAACCCAAGGGTATTGCTTTGAATGCTTAACTGGAAATGAGAGCCAGATAAACAGAGAGCAGAAGGCCAGTGAAATCCTATTGTAAATCTTTCAAGCAAACCATCAGCCTGGTTCCAAAAATGTGGTTAATGGAAGTTTCATGTGCCAAAGAACTCCTGTTACTGGATCGTGGGGAGCTGAGATATTATGGAAACCTGTGTCTTCCTCTGTGTTTCTAGCTATATGACTAGACTTCATATCCCCCCCTGCACGGTCCCAGTAGCTGTAGAAACCAACGAAAATTTTACTGATCATGCGAGATTCACTCGATTCACTTATTCAAAGTATGAGGCTGTGCTGCCTTCCAAAACGCCCTCCAGACAAGCAACCCTTAACTTGGCCATAGCTAAAAAATGTTCTTAAATACACTTCTGAGGTCAGTAGCTCTGTGATATGATTGACCAAGTGCTATAGCTGCAAGCCTTGTTAAGCATGTTTCATACAACGTTCTGGTGAAGGAGACGCTCATCAGTGCTGCTGACGAGAGTGCTGCTGGCTGCTGCCGCTCAGAGGAAGCCCATCAAGGCTCATTCTTAAAAGTCACAGATATGCACTGGAAAACCCTTGATATTTATTTTTGGATACAGGGCTAAACCCTGGCTTTGTAGAGGTGAGGAGAGTTTCCATTGATTAGATTAGGGCCCAGACTTCTTTTTCCACCTTGATTTCTAGCTGAGCCCAGTCTCCAGCTGCTTCCTGATGGAGAGGCAATGACAGTTTTGCATTTTAAGTTCACCAAGGACAGGGCCAGATGCTGGGAATCAGCTTTAGCTACCACCACTGCACTGAGTGATTAATAGGAGTTTGATAATGACATGCTGGATGCAGACAGCACAGATTTTAGTTCTGGGTAGCCACAGATTACTAATCTCTGCAGCAGCTGGTGAAAAATTTGTCTGTTAACAACAAACAAATTCTTCTGAGAGCTCAGCTTCCCCACCAGAAGCAAAAATATTTAATTAAATAGATTAAGTTTCTTATCTTCTTTTTTGAATGTATTTTTACCTTCTTGCCTCATTTCTAGGTGCAAAATAAGCTCATTCACTTTTTTTTTTGTCTGTAGATTTTCATCCTCAAACGGAAATAATTCTCCAAGGAAGGTCAGGTTTACCTCCCCTTTTGCAGATGGGGAAACTGAGTCATAGGGAGAGGTGACTTAGGTCATCAAGAGGCAAATGGAAAAAACCAGTTGCATAAACTGGTCTCTAGAGTCTCTGCCCAGTTGCTAGCTCCCTTAAATGTCAGTCCCACAGGGTTTAAGATAAAGCTAATGGTGATAAATAGGAAACTCTCCACTGACTTAGATGGGCTTTGAAATCAACATATATAGCCATATATACATGTATATATTCTTCCACAAACTCAAGTGATTTTATCACCATAGTATCCTGACCTCATCTAAAATGTGTTTGATTGACAGCAATCACAGTTCTGGAGGTCAGTCTACAATAACATTGTCACCACTGCTGCGGGATGACTGAGGAGGTCATGAAACACAATTAGAGGAGGGTTTGCTCACGGAAAGATGCCAGGGTCCCATTGCTATGGATCTGGATGTCAAGCAGGCTTTCTGGACCTAGAGGTCTGACTGCACTGGGGCATTGAAAGGTTTCAGTCTGGCTGGATGCTGCTGTGTGAATGCTCATGGGATGGGTCCATGGTGGACCCAGAGACTTGAGGAGATGGCCCTGTCCCTCTCTGGTACAGAGGCAACATTTTCCAGGAGGAGGTGAAGCCCCAGAGTTACCTGCCAAGCCCAGCACCAGATCTCAAGTTCTCTCTTGCACCTCTCTAATTTCAGCTCTCCCAGGTTGTGAGGTCTCCTCTGCTTGGCCATGGGACATCTACAGCCTGTGACAAGTTCAGGGCAGGACAGCATGCAGGCAGGTATCCCTCCAAGGAGGGTTCCCCCCGTGGGAAATATGGCATTGCATCCTTCTCCCAGCTCCAGCACCCAACATGTATGGCTGCTCAGTGTGTCCCAGGTGGATGGGATGCAGAAAGTCCCAGAGCAGCAGGGAGGTCACAGTGCTGTAAATGAGGCTGTACTACATGGGAACCTGAGCTAGTAGCCATTTGTCTGGTTTGCTCTCCCTTTGAGTGAAATATCACCTAAAGCATGTCTCCTTGAACCGCCCAGATGGCTGAGGTGCCACCAAATGTGTGTTCCTGAAGGCACTGTGCTTTAGCTGGAGTCACTACCACTGGAGTGACCACTGTCACCAGTGAGCTTTCTGGCTCTGACACCCAGGACAGTGCCTGGGGTCCCAGGGAGGTTCCAGCAGGGAGCATGTGAGCAGCAGTAGGGCTCCGCAAGGTCTGGGTGGAAAGCCAAAGCTGGCAATGCTGCAGGCTGTGCCCGGGATCTGCTCACACCACTTCCTTCTGCCTGTGCTCGCTCAGTGCTCCTATTTTCTAAAGAAAAGGGAGAAATAGCAGCTCCGTGGAGCCACGCACCTTTGTTATGTTATTTTTAAAGTTTCTCTTTTCCTACGTGTAAGAGCTCAAACCTTCCAAGTCACACAAGTGCTACCAATCAACATTTTCCTGCCTAGCTTGTTAAAACTTCCACTAACTCATCCCGAGTCTCCCATTTAAAGACATGATAACATTTTGTATCCAATTTCCTCTACAATTACATTGTACAAACACTGTTAGCCTTGCTGAGAATGAGACTATCAGTAACAAAACACTCCATAGACTTCCAGCTCTTTAACAAGATCCCCCTTTCTGTTTTATCAGTCCAATGTGAATCCCTCTGATCAGGTGTTAACAAGCCAGACTATTTTCCCTTGATAATCCTCAAGAACTATAAATATGTATTCACTCCTCAGACATAAAATTACATGTACTGTAAAGGTTTTTTGGTTTCCGTTCACTGCCTCATTTTTATAAATCTTTGATGTTTAAAATTCTCTCTTATTGCCCTTCAAAAATGCTTCATGCCTGGAAGATTCTCCCTTCTGGGGCATTCCCAAAACAGAAATGGGAGCTGGACAGAAGACATCCAGTAATTGAAGAGCCCTGAGGACAAAAAAAATGTTGTATAAGAACACAAAATATTTGTGTTCTAAATTTGTATAAGAACACGATGAACTCCTGCCTCTTTATGCAGTTTCTTATATGGTGTTAAGGATGTTAGTATCTCTTGGGGACAAAAAGCAAATAATGACATTGGCTGGAACTGGGATCTTGAACTGCACAAATTTTTAGTGAAAAAGCTCTTAGGACTGTATATAGCAGTTTCTGTCACTATCTCTACCATTCTTTTTTCCTGTCTCTACAGTCTCTAAATTTCTTCTTTCTTTCTTAAAAGTTGTAAATAGTTTTGATGATGATTTTTGCCATAGAATTCCGTAAGTCAAGGCCATAATACTTGAAATCTAGAGCCATTGTTTAATTATTTAAATCGATTTAAATATTTAATATTAAAACCACATATTTAAATTAAATTAATTCAAATACTGAATGTTGCACAAGGAAAAATCTACATCAATATTTTCACCTTTCTGGTTTTATATTGCATCAAACTCTTTACAAACTTTCCCCAGGGCAACAGCACCACTTCCCAGGAGCATCTACCCAGTAATAATCACAAACTCTTTTCATGCCCACTAGAGTCTGCAATTAGCACCCAGTCAAGTGCTAAAGGCATTTGATTTCTTAACACATGGAAAAAAAAATCACTGTTCATGAACAGCTTAGAAACCATCTAAACATGGATCTAAAAACTCTAAATCATGTTAAAAACAATATACCAAATTTATACCAAAAATAGAACAGATAATGAATCATAAAAGCTATCTCCGGTGAAACGGTAATACAACGTGCTTCTCTGATGACATATGATCCTCCTGCTTTTTGTGTGAAAAACTTTGCCCCAGGACTGCAGTATTACTAATTTCCTTACCCTTAAACCATCCAGGAGAAAGAGCAGTGTTGGTGCTGAGCATCCTCTGTAAAGATTAATTTGCAGATTCTGGCAATGCTTTTTTTCTCTTCTGTCAGTTTTTGAAGAGTTTTTCTGTTCTCCTGGGGTTTTATTTTTAAATTTAACCAGGATAACTTTCACTGTCAGGCAAAATAAAGATAAAGCAGAGTCAGGATCTACCAATAAGGAACTATGGAACCCTATCAACCAGTAAATAATTATAGAACATACTTATGCCAATCCAAATGATTTTGTGGAAAATAGACTTTCTGCTATTTCTTTTTTTTTTTTTTTATGAGATCATATGTTGGCTAATAAACATAATTGTTCAGATTTAGTATAGGTATATTCCTACAAAGTCATTTGGTTTAACACCAGAGCAGTTAAAACGCCAATGTAGCACACATTAAATGGATTAAGTTCTGGCCAGCTGGCAGATATCAAAAAGTACTTGTCGATGGGGAATTGTTACCAAATGGATGTGTTCCTTATGGAAATTCCCCAGCGGGCTGTTCCGTGTCTGACACTGTTCAACATTTTTATCAACTCTGTATTTGAATGTTTTTTAATAAGCTTTGGTTTTTCTTGGTAGATCTGACAGATTAGTTAACATTTAGTGGTGTATATGTTTTCTGCAAACTGTTAGCCTCTTTTTAGGCAGAGTTTTGCTGTAATTAGTTCTGTTGCCACTTGTGATCTGCGTATAAAGTTTAACTTTTTAAGGTCTATTGTGAAAGTCCACACAGAATTCTGTCTATTTTTCTTTTTCAGAAATAAAAGAAGACAGTGTTATTACAAGTTCTGGTGCTCGACTCAAGCAACAGGAGAGTCCTCTCTCTAATGAGTTGTGCTATGGAAAGGAAGAAAGTTTTGTTTCTTTTGTCTGTGACTGGTTTAGTTACACATTGGAAGCCTCTATTTTGAATCTGCAAAAGAAGTTTAGCTCTTACTTAGAAGAGTCACTTTAACTGTAATCTGAATGAGAAGCGCATAATACTGGCAATGTTTTGCACACGTATTATGTTCTTTAAGGATGTTGCAGCACTGGAAAATGTTACAGCATTTGGAGGACAGCATGATAACATAATAATAATAATCAAAGTCACCAAAGGCAATGCTAGTGATGGCACTTACAGTATCAGTCTGTTGATCTGAAGGCTGAGGAGACACCCTGAGTACTGTGAGAGAGGTACCCTTGGTTGGTGTCTATTCAGAAGTTAAGGGAAAGA
>NW_009938691.1:22097-56645 GCF_000696875.1 Nestor notabilis
GAAGTAATTGGAGTAGTACAAAGTGAAAATATTGAGCTTTTCTTTTTTTTTTTCAGTATTTGGAACCATTTCTTTTATGAATGGTCAGATTTGAAAGAAGGAGAAAGCACGGTATCATTTGTCACACTGGGGAAAGGAGGTGCTGGCAGTTTTTAAGTTTCAGAGGAAAACTCTGGTTGCACAAAGGGTGTCCTCTGGTTCTGGAGTGAGGAATCAGCCAATTTTACATGTCACCAACCTTTAATAAAAGAATTGGATCACCGCAGGAGTTGTTGTCAGAGCCTCCCCTGCAGCCAGCAAATTAACAGGCAAAGTGGCAAATAGGTGGTGGGAAAGATTACTTAGGAGTAAACCTTTTTGGAACAACTAGCTAAAAGCAATTAGCAGGGCAGCTTGCAGCAGCCCCAGTCAGTGGAAAGAGCCAGCCACAGACATTGCCAGTAGAAAGCACCCACCAAGAGTGGCAGTAAGGGAAGGACCATTTGCAAATGGAGCAGTGTCTGGCTGTGAGGATTACAAGAAGGAAACCAGGGCAGAAACAGAGGCTGGCCAAGTGCCTCAGGGATGACTGCTCTAGAATAGCCATCCTACTACTGAGTCTGCCTGAGTCTGGATCAAAACCCATGAGTGGCATGCAACAAGAAGAGGATGTGTATGGCTGGCACTGAAGTACTGATCTTTCAGAGAGGCCTGGCTTAACTGCTGTGGAGTAAAAGGTACCTTGAGGGGGAATGGGATCATGCTTCCTTCTCTTGCTTGAATTTTCTAGGTTGGAAAGGTGCGACTGGAGCTCAGGCATGTGCTGTAGAAATGTAGTTACAAGTTAAATTTTTTGTAGGTTGAAAAGGAAAATAAAAACACTATGAGCCTGATTGTTTATAGTTTAAAAGCAAACTACCAGTGGAAAATTTGCTATAAATTTACTTACCATTAGGTTTAAATCTCTCTTTGCACAAGGTTTACCTATAGCCAGTAGCTCCCAAACTCTGGCTTCTGTTTCTTTGTTCTGAGGAACCCTTGGCCACACAAGAGTCAGATGAGTCTGGTGCCATCTTAAATGAACAATAAATCCAAACTCGAAAAAATGCTTTTATTTGTGAGAGCAGAGAATATTCTTGTACCAAGTATATTTATTACTTGTAAACAGAATGGAATCTATTGAATATATCCAGACATGTCTCTACTTTATTAAGCTGCCTTTAGAGCTACCCTGATTAAAACTTCCCCTCCCACCCCACTCCCCCGCCCCAGTTAGATATTGTGTTATGACTTTTGGCCAGTTTTGGCAGCTGGACTGTTTTGGGAGCCAAATGGACAACACTACTGAGTAATGGCAAACGTCAGTTTTCTTTAGACTGATAAAATTAGTGGCAAATTCAACTCTGAGTTTCAGACTGCAATTTGCTATCATCTTTTAAAGTACATGGAAAACTGTTGTGAAGCACAAGCTGTCAAGATTATGTGGTGTAAGCAATTATCTTCTATCTTGACTGGGCTGATGTGGGTTGGACACACTCGTTTCCATTGTAGTCATGTAATTCCTAAATGAAGTCACAAACTGGTAGGCAAAAGTACAGAAAAGGTGTCATTAATGTCTCAATGTGGCTGCTACTGGATGTCACAGTGTCTGCCATACTGACCTCTGCTCTCTGATAAAGTAAGAAAAAGAGAGTTCATTGATCATTTAATGCAGTGACAGTGTCTCGGGGCTTAGGGCTTCACAGACCCCACTGTGAAGCAAGTGGATTGATTTCAAAGCTTCAGAACAGCCCAAAATGAGTAAAAGTTCTACGATAACAAAGAAACAACTGCATTCAAAACTCCTAATTTAGGCATGAACAAAGGATAAAATCGAAGAACACTAAACAGAGATAAGCTCTTTGGGGTCTGTTACTGATAGTGCATGTGCAAAGAGGAGAGAAGGGCACACAAAGCATCATCTCCTGCACCTCTGCCATTTGAGAAAGGATCACGGTAAAAGAAAAATCAGCAGCACACTATGAAAAGAGCATGCACTTTTCTCACTGTTTTCCTTCTGGTGGGGAGTCATGCATATGTTGAAATATTTCCCCCCTCTACCTGCAGCAGCACACCCCAAATAGTTTTATTTTGGTTCAGTGAAACAAGATAATCTATAGCAGCACAAAATGCCTCTCATAAATATAGCAGCTTAAAAAGTAGATATAACGATGGTAGTGAGGAACTCTGGGCTTGCAGAATTGCATAGTTTAAAAATTGAAGAAGACTAGTTCATGGGGTACATGGTTCTGGGATGAAAGTACAAAGCATTTTTATTAATATTATAAAAAATTTTACCCATAGATGAACTAAGTCTGAAGTAAGCCTTCTGTCTGAGGCCTCCTCAGACTGTCAGACTTCTGTTTGTAAAGTTTACATGCTTCCTGGGTTTGACCAAAACCAGGGCTACTGAAATAACCTGAGAAATGTTATTGCTCTGATGTTTCTGAGCCAGCTAGGATTAGAAATGACTGGAAATGTTATGGAAAAGCCTGTTTTCATGAGATTTCCATCCAGATATCTAGACCAAAGGGCTTTCCTGCTCTGTGAACTTACAGAACACCTTTCAGTCCTCTTTGATGTAAACTCCTTGTTTCCTGTAGCATAAAGAAAAGCCCCTGCCGCATTGTATCTATGCAAATTACAACTTATAGATCAATATAAGCTCATTTTTTAAGACCTGACCTTTTGTTTGAACCGTTAACACCTGGAAGATGGAGCCTTTTTAGTTCTCAGAGGTGGCTATCACAGTTTGTTTATTCAACTAGGAAAATACTGTGTTATAATCTATCCTTTTGGGACCGTGCAATAAGCACAGGAAATACCATATTCTTTTAAGCGAACAGAAGCCAGAATGTACAGAGTTAAACTCTTAACTCCATCCTTAGGGTACCTTGTTTTCTTTGCACAATTACCTGAGGTCTCAGTCTGTTAGATGATCTCTGCTTCGCATTTGCAGTACTACTGAGGCAATTGACTTAAGGATGAAGTTTCCAGCTTCAACTTGAAAGATCCCTTGTGTTTGTGGATTCAGGTCAGACATTTAGTGTTACCTGAACTTAATTGCTGTTTGTTTTTGCTTTGCATTGTCTTATAAAAAGCAGTCTAGGGAAAAAGGGAGGCCTGGGAAAAACAAACTGCTTTGCAGACCAAAATGGCTTCAAAAGCAGCATTAGTACCACCACCAAGTCTAAACAAAGCTCTGGCAGGAAGGTTATCTCCTTGCTCCTCAAATCTTGCCTCTTCTTGCAGGAGCCCTGCTTTTCTCTTTTCAGGCCATAATAAAACCAAAGACTCTTCTTTCCTTACTCTTGTCTCCCATATCAAGTTCAAACCATTGTGAGGACAATGCGACCCTACTTTGCCTCTTCTTTCCCAGTTTTGCCCCAGAGTTTTGCTTCTGAGCGTCATACAAGGAAGTTGGGTGACTTGGCTGTTAGTGACCATGATTTATGTCACAGTTATCGCTAGTATCAACCTATCATTGTCATCTTTGATTAGCAAACGTATTGAGCAGTGTTCAGGTCTAGATTGGATGGAGTCTTGGGTGACATGGTTTAGTGTGACATGTCCTGCCTGTGGCAGGGGGGTTGGAACTAGATGATCTTAAGGTCCTTTCCAGCACTAACTGTTCTATGATTCTATTCTGTGATAGTCCTGCTTATCCTTTCATGATCAAGGCCAAGTAACCTCCTTCTTAGTTTTGGGCCTCCTTTAAAAGCTGGGTCAGTCTGCCAAGCATTTTTAAATGCTTCAGGCACCACTGAATGAACGCTGCCATTAGTATATGCAGTTTGTGGGTTTTATGTATGTTCACATCTCAATGTTGTTTTCTACTTTTTAACACAGGTATAACAACTGTTACCTGGATGTATATTGTAGGCTCAAATTGTAAAATGTATTGACTCAAAATTTTATTTGACTTTATACCTAGTGAATTATTTTTCTTCTGAGTTTCATCGATATGCCAATGATCTTTGCAATACATTTGAATGTTTACAAATGACAGTATATGCTATTGAGACACTCCTCTAAAGATTGTCACGTCTCATCAGAATAAGCAGATGAAACACCGAGGTTAAACCTAAGACATCTTAGTGGAACTAAAGGTAAAAGTTAGCTCATAGTTTGTAAGAAAATTTTTTCTCTGTAGGTGGGCTGTTCTGTATTGTTACTGTTTTAATAGAAAATTCCTATAATCCAAAGAAACACAACTCACCACTTTGATGATATAAACTTATGGAAATATTTATTATAGGAAGAGTGATGAAGTTTTCGTTCTAAGGCAAGGGTAATGGTTGTAAAGTAAAAGAGGTGACATTCAAGCTGAACGTGAGGAAAAAACTCTTTACAATGAGGGTGATAAAACACTGGCACAGGTTGCCCGGAGATGTGCTGGAGACATTCAAGGACAGGCTGGATGTTGTTCTGGGCAACCTGATCTAGATGATGTCCCTGTTCATTGCAGGAGGGTTGGACTAGATGACCTTTAAAGGCCCCTTACAACCCAAACTATTCTATGATTCTCTGATTCTATAACTGTCCATAACAGTCTATAACTGTCTATACCATTTTCCTTCAAGTTAAATTTTTCTAACTTCGATCATAATATCCGTAATCCACTTCCTGAATATTATTTAACCCCGAAGTCTTTAAACTGCTTAAGTATTAGCAGCACTCAATTAGTACCATCTCTTTCAAACATTTTTCCAGTTCTGGGAATGTGAGTTTTTTTCACTACTGAATTTGTAGTGAAAATATATCCCCCAACATAGACCTAGTTTACAGTGAGATAGTCTTCACTACACTCTTAGGATCTCTGCTATAAAAATCTTTAAATTACATTTATATGTTTCAAAATCTTGACCAAAACATTTAATGGATTTATGTTGGGGTATTATTGAATAAACCAAACAATTCTTTCTTTTCCTTCATGCTGAATGGGTGGGGTGGGTGTGTACAGCTGCACTGCTTACAGTGGAACTACTCTTTGCCCCACAGTGAGAAGAGTGGATCTGGCTGTATTCTGATGGATTAATTCTGTTTTAACACTGGGATGAACGAAAATGGAATTTGGCGCTGTAACTGTTAACTGCTCAACGTGTAGAGATGTCACCTGAACCCCACGGACAGAAATGTATAGACTTCCACTGGAGTCAAGGAGTTTGGATTCTATCCTTTATTCTCTGAGCCATTATATGTTAACTCCTCTCCACCTCCTGGGCACCAGTTTACATGTGACAACTCTTGTGAATAGCAAGAGTCCCATTGTTTTTCATCTCTTACACTCTTTTTTCTCAACTCAGTTGATTTCCCTAGCAGAATTAATTCCAGCATTGTTCTGTGAAGGCCAGTTGCTTTCCTTAGTCACTCTAGGCATTGTGCCAGTGAGTTCAGACTAAACAGGGGATTTGAATTTTACTTTAGCATATATGTATTGCACAAAAGCTGTGATGCATAATGGTTTAGTTCCAAGAACTGCAGTAAAACAGTTGTGTAAGCTTTAAAATTCAAATGTCAGTGATAAGTTGCAGAGGGAATTAGAGGCACTTAAGAGGAAGCCCTCACAGACTTTCTCTTTTAATGACTAAATGTGTAAGAAGGTGGGCTGTGAAGTATGACTTCACCTGAAGAAGTGGACAAGATCGAATTAACCTTGGGCTACTACCTTTTGATATGCTGCATGCCTGTGGTTTCTGGGTGTGGATTGCGGGAAGGTGTTGAACTCCAAACCAACAGCGCTTGAGACATTTTGTAACAGAGGGGGGAAAGACACTGCCTGTGTCTGAATGCTACAAAGGCATTTGTTTAAACGTTGTTATGATATCTGGGAAAGCGAAACATACCTTTCCCAGTTCTTGGAAATAACCTTGTAACCTGTGCAGCCAGCCAATCTATGCTGCCTGAGAAAACTGTATGTCTGTTAATGTTTGCAAGGAACTGTCAGTCCAACCAGTAGATATAATTTGTTAAATTAGGCTACTCCCCTTTGCTTTGGAGGAGAACAGTAGGGATTTTACTCAGGCATAACTTCAATAACTGTAGCTCAACTAATAAATATTTTCTTAAGGCAGACAGCTTAGCCATTTGACCACTGTATTCTCTTGCATATTGGCACGAAAATACTTGCCAGACCCCTGGACAAAAGGAGGTCTTGCACCTTGTATTTGTGGAACTGATTGGATTTCCTTAATTACTCAGGGGCTTTATTGTTGTGGCTCAGCAGAAGCTGTTCAGACTTTATCTCTAGCAAACATACGAGAAATGCAGTCCTAGGCACCCACAATTCCTTGCCAGTGTTATCAGCTGATTAACAGCACAAGAAATAACAAACCAGCCCAAAAGGCATCACAGAAGTGAATGAGTTAACCACTTACAGAGCTGATGAGGCTGACTGCTAGAGAAAACCCAACTTAATCCAGTTTAAAGGCCTTTTTATCTAAACTAAAACTGTTAAAAGAGGATTTGCTTCCTGGAAGACGGAACAGTCGTGTCCAAGTTGTTACTCTGCATGGCTGCAAAGACACATCTGTTGATACATTTGGGGAACTGTTCTGGCTTTACTGAACAGCTGTACAGGAAATATATGTGGGGATCTTGAGAAAATTTGTGCCATGTGTAAGGCCGATTAATAATGAGAAAAAGACTAAAGTTTTTCAGCCCCAAACTTTCACCACTGATTTAATGTTCAGGGAAGCTATTGGTTGGAGTTGGGTGAGTCTGCACTTGGGGTGAGAGAGGAAGAGCAATGAGCACATCCAGTAGTCTACATGTGTTTTATACAAGCACGAAGAAGACAACTACATTTCCTTCAACCAGGTACAGCTGGGATGAACCAAGCACCCCAGCTCTCCCTGAAACCTTGACAGAGCAGGGCAGGTTTGCCCTCACCAGGTTTGCTCAGCCACACTGTGGTGCAGCAGCATGCACCATCCCCATCCGCCTGGAAGCATTGATTCTGCTGGCAGGGGCCCTGGGCTTGGCACCAGGCACTAAAGTGACGCTTTCTAAAAACATAGGCACAGCTCTCCGGGGACAAGGTACAGAGAACCATGAGTTAACTGACTAGATTTTCCAGTCTTAATGTCAGCTGGATATTTCAATGATGAATGTCAGAAATACAGAAGGCGTGATGAGGTGGAGCAGGAAAGCCCTTTCCTTTTTGCTCTTCTCCACCCAACTCAATGGTCTTCTCCTCTTCACAGCCTCTCCCCACTCTGAGAGCCCCACTCCTTCCCTTGTCTTTCTGTAACAAGGTCTCATGTCCTGCCTTGCCACCAAGACATTTACCCATCTTCTCCTGTCCTTTCACCCCCAGTTTCTTGCTGATCTCCACCCATATCCAGTGTCCTCATGAGCCCAGCATCACGTAGGCATGTTCCACTAGTTGTAGGAACTGCTTCATTAGTTCATGTCTGAACATTCTGCCCTCTCTGAAGAAGCATAACACCATGTGAGTCAGTGCTGTGGGAAGGTTTTATTTGTCAAATCTTTTCTCTGCTCTGCTCGCCTGGTGAGGGACTGGTGGGTTTATAAAAAATATATGATTAGAACATGGAGAATCTTGCTTGTCTGTGGATAATGATGTAATGTATGCAGCTGTCTGGCTTACTTTAGGGCAAAGCTAATGAAGCTGTTATGGGCAGCACAACCCATATTCTGGAAATGGAAACCCAGAGTGAAAATGAGGGTTTTTACTCAATCTGATACAGCTGATTTCCTCTTCGTGCTCCCATGCAGCTAGAGCTGTGGCTTCTTTTAAGATCTGTTGCTGCAAAAGACCTTTGGATGATTTGGTGTTTTGATGTGCTTCATTTAATCTGCAGAGATTACAGAGAAGGGTTCTAGGGTTCAGCCACCATTTGTGAACCTGTGCTAAAGAGCCTGCAGGTTGACACACACTGCATCTGCATCTTTCCTCATGGGCTCTGTTTCACTGAGCTGAATGAACTCAATCCAGTGAACTGAGTATCTTTTCCATCGTAGTATATTCCCACCTGGTTCTTGTAGAAGCAGCCTGAGATGTACATCGATTTCTCCATAGCCTTAGTAAATAACTAGTCATATATTCACTGCTACTTGTTTGCACTACTGCTTTTTAGTGTCTCTGTGAGAACAGCTTGATGCTGAATCTATGTCATCCTTTTCCCACTTCAGGTTTCCCATCCCTGACCTCAGCATGTAATGGAGTAGTCCATGGCCCACCTGGCACAGGTATATCTTGGCAACACAGTGGTACAGGTACATTGACTGCCACTGGTGGTCCATACTATTACCATATTAGTTTGTTCTGAGGTAGGACATGGTGTACTGCA
Organism: Nestor notabilis; assembly: GCF_000696875.1. Classification (NCBI taxonomy): domain Eukaryota; kingdom Metazoa; phylum Chordata; class Aves; order Psittaciformes; family Psittacidae; genus Nestor; species Nestor notabilis. The sequence goes on from NW_009938691.1 coordinate 30,431, forward strand.
TTTCAAGGGGTCTGAATCACTGATGCATTGCTGCAACACCTCTGCTGTGCTACATAACAGTAACAGCAGCGCTACACTGCAGTGACACAGCTGAAGAAAGAGCAACTTCTACATTTCAAGCTCCTCTTAGTACTCAAAAGTATTTACAAGTTGAATCACAAAGACTTCTTTGTGATATTTGCTGTTAATCATCACAATAGTTTTTAGGACAGACTTCTGCACCTATACACAATCCTGCTGGAGTACATGGGACTTTGTGAGACCAAGAGCTTGTGAGTAACTAGCTCAGGTGTTGCACAAAAGGAATGCCAGACGTTGTGCTAAGGTTGTCAGTAATGTGCAGATGCCACCCAGGCATATACTGTGTGGTTCCTGGATCTGACTGAGAAAGCGAAAGATCACTGGAGAGGGAAGAACAACCAAAGACCTAACATCTCCTTGTGGAAGTATCTAGAGGATGCAGATGAGGGTTTCAGAATTCAGGTGTGGGTTAACTGACACTAATTATCTGCTAAACCCCAGAAAGGCTTTTGTGACAGCCAAATGCCTATAGAAATCAGTTCAGCTCACTACACTGGGAGAAGGGTTAGTGGTGGGGAGCGTATCAATGCTTCTGCAAAGAATACTCTGATGATAGTTGGGTAGGTGGAAACTGATGCAGGTGAGTTATGTCCTAGTTTGGAGGTTCTTTAAGCAAAATGATGAGGGGTTTTAGCCAAAATAAGTCCATTCTTTAGGAATTCCATTGAAAAGAAGAAAGGATAAGGAATCTGCTGTCAGCACTGACATTTGTGGCCATTTCCCTTAGTTGAATTCAACTATCTGGCACACCGATTTGATATAAATGTTTTGAACAGCCTTCATTCTTATTCTCTGAGCAAACATGAAGGAATATAAATTCTAATTTATGTTCAGCTCCATTATGTTTCTCAGTTGTGTCAAAATGCAATAGTTGTGGAACACCTGGCAATATTTGGTGAACTGAAGTCCTTATGCTCTGCTTTTGACAGAGAAACTGAGTTTCTTTTACTCAGTCCCAGCTAGGCCTGTAACTAACATTTCAGTGTTTGTTCTCCTACTGCCATTGCCCTGACGTTGACCCAAATCTTCCACAAGGATAGGTGGAGGCATATTACCTTAGAATTGCTCTTGGAAAACATGTGCCATTTGTTTGGGTTTTTGCCTGGCAGCATCTGCACAGGCCAGGAATAATAGTTATTCTGAGCAAAGATAACATATTAATATACATCAGGAGTGTTGTGAACTCGGCTAAGTCCTTCTCATGACAACTTCAAAGCTTTTGCATTGACGGAAATGTGATCTGTCAACAAATACAGGCATTATTTTACATGTGTTAGTTGCTATAATTTCTTTTTCCTCTGAGGAAGGGAAAGGTGAAGGGAAAAGTTCTTCAAGGACTCGCGGCACAAACCAAGATGTGCAAAAAAAGGAAGTAAAAGAAACACATGCAAATAACCACACAACCATTTCAAGCTCTTATTACCTCATGTGCCACTTTTGTCATCACAGTGTCCAGGCTGAGAATAAATCCCATTGCTGTTTAGGGCAGAGAAAAGTGTTTCCTTGCATCATAAAGGATGAAATGTCAAAGTGCCAAAGGAAGTAACCTCTACTGTTCTAGTAGTGTGCCCATTCATATGCATGGAGTAGGAAAAGGCCATAAAAAACTCATCAGTACAAATGAAAATATGAATTTCCTTAACAAAGATCTGCTGGAGACAAGATGCTAAATATATCTACTGTGACGGGAATGGTGAGAAAGTTAAAAGTGCCAAGGAGGAGTGCTCCATGTGAACATAGTGTGACTTGTAACATAGAATAGGGTGCTTCACCCTGATGAGGCATTGCACTGGATTTTATCAGCTCATTAGCAAGGCAGCAAGATGCCTTAGTGCCAGCCTGCAGTGAAAGTGATGCAGAGACTGACTCACCTGATAAAAATGTCAAAACTTTTCAGAAAGGATGAGTGCTTTAAATTATGCATGTTTTGGTGACAAGGTAAAGAAAAGGAAAGGGAGTGGGTGGGTGAAGAATCTCATAGTGGATAGAGGACATTTCACTGGCTTGTTTGTAGTACCATGGCAGATTTTCTACAGGTTGCATTTTGTAGAAAACAGCTTTTCTATGGGGAGCAAAAATTCAGTTCTCATTTTACAGGGACTGGGACATTTTTGAAACTCCTGTAAGCACAAGTATGATCTTGGCTCTAAAGCAGTCCTGATAGGCAAACGCTTAGCTAACCACTGAGACAAAGAAGTAAGAGCGCCTGCAGAGGACTGCATTCTTACAACTGCTGTGACACTTCTGTGCCAGCAATAGGCCGCTGTGAGGGAGCTTGACTCTGGTCTGTTGTTTGCTCTGGACTTCATTTCTGGATTTCAAGTTTCTGGTGGACTTTGATCAGACTCCTAAGCGCAGAATTATTGTAAAATAAAGAGGAAGCCAAAATTGGACTTGGAAAAGGAATCTCTGTCACTGTTTGAAATTCATACAAAGCATGAAGTTTGGCTAACCTTGCTGAGATGCTGTTGCACAATTGTGTATGTCAGAGATTAGTAACTAGCCGTCATGCAGATCCAGCTGCCTTGGTGGTCTTGAAAAAAACATATATTTTTAAGTCACAGTAGTTTTTAATGCCAGAGAATTATGTCTGCTTATTCAGATAATGCTACTGCAACTCAATTTCAACTCACATGAATGCTGGCAGGCACCATCAAATTTCTTGCAGACCCTGACTATGTCTGTCATCTGTGGAGTCATAACATTGCAATCACAATTCAATGCGTGATTCCTTTTCTTAAATATTACTGCCCTTTCTCCTTGGCAATGGAACAACTTAAAACACCCTTCTCATGTAGAGAAGTGTTGTTACACTTTACACAAAAGTAGCTGAAGTGCAATAGATTCAAGTCAAAGTCTTCAATAATGGTTAGTTATCTACAGGCTTTAAAGATTAAGCATAAGTAGTTTTTGCAGGGTCATACAAGAGGCTCTGGTAGACTGGAAAACTGATCCCTGGCACACTAATCTCTTGCCTGTATTCTTTCCATTACTATCATGGTGTACCCAGTAGGCCACATCTTTTTGGTAGGTCTCCTCGCATTCTTTCATGGATAATACTTCCAAAGGTGCAGTGTTGGCTTCTGTTTAGAAGTAATTAGTGCAAAAGTGTCTTACTGAAGAATCCCTGAAAGTTAACCCTTTTAAAGCTCTTCCAACTGTTTTTTCCTGATTCTTCAACCTCCATTATCAAAGCTTCAATAAGTGGAATACATATCTGACAGAATTAGTTTGCTATCCTTACTGTTACATAAACAGAGAGGAATGTTATATGTGAAAGGGAAACTCTTTAATTTCCTGTTGGTGCAAATCTATGATGACATTTTCTGTTTCTCAGTAGACAAGTCATTGTGGGCACCAAAGTGCTCAACTAAGAAATATGAGCATCTCCAGTGGGTAATTCAGATTTTAGATGGCTGAAGTGCCACCTGGAGACATGGGTTCCTTTTCTCTACAGAAGTGTCAGATTCCTAATTTTAATTGCCAAATGGTAAATGAGATGATTTTTATGCTTAAAGTTATATTTTAAAAGGTTTTTTATATTATTAAATATCCTGTAAAATTTATCCCTGATGTGTCTGAGAACAGTATTTTCTGTCACACATAGATGAACAATGTGTTCTCCCTAACTATGAGGCTAAAAAGTACAGTGGGAAATATTTACTTGCTATTATTTGACAAAAATATTTTAGAGAAAAGCGAAATATTAAGGAATTAACACAGAATAACACAGATGAGAAGTCAGGGGTAATTATCACTACACAGACCTTGCTTAAATGAAAGCTGTTTGACAGATTTTTAAATGAATGACAAATAAGACAGTGTGACAAACAAATCAAAGGAGTGGGAAAAGTAAGAGAGGTGCAGTGGAGCCCCAGAAGAGCAATGTCTATATTAGCATGGAGTAGACTCCTTTAGAACAGACTTACAGGGTGAAATAATTGATGCTGAGTATCTGACACTCACACTGGTTGCATTTTGGAGAGTTATTTGCCAGTAGCTCTAGTTTGTCCCCATGCAACCATAGTGGACCAAGCAGATTATTCCCAGATGGCCTCTTCCAGTCCAGCCACAACTGAACAGGTTTTGGGTCACTCCATCTGAGGTAGCTGCACAACAGGAACCAAAGCACAGTAGGAGGAAATGGTGGGATTTACTTCAAATGTATAAATCTGTTACAACATGAAATGCTAATGTACATGCACCATGTGACATGTAATCCTGCGATGCGGAATGACCCTATGAAGAGGTAACTTCTGTGTTTTATCTCAGCAGTCTGACACCAGCTTTATGGGGAAATGACGATAAAAGAATGAATCTGTTCTATTTCACAGATACCCAGCAATGGTAAAGCTGTACTCTTGCTAAACCATTACCACAGAGAGCACTTACACCAGATCACTTAGAAAATCTCCTGATAGATCTTCACTAATACCAAATCCATTACTGAATACAGGCACGGATTTTGCTCAGAGCCCACAGTCGTCTGGGGAATTTGCAAGTGAAAATGCCAGATGGGGATAAAAATGAGAATATTTATTTGGAACTGGGTTATTTTGGGAGCCCTTCATCAAGTCAAAACACAGTATGATAGGTGAGCAGGAGCTGCCCTTGGGCAACCCATCTCCAGTGAAAGCATCTCTTAAAAAGAAAAAAAAGGCTCAAGCTAATGCTTTGTTTTGAACCTTCAATGTTTAATGCTCACTGTGACCTCTAATTCTGGAATACAGCTGGGATATGAGAACCACAGTACTGCTGTCAGTACTACATGAGCTGTTATGAAGAAAGGAACAGAGGTTGCTCAATCTCTGCCAGCAAACATAGCATAAGGCTTGTTCTTGTGTGTGCCAGCATTTACTTCCCACAGCAGAGAATCCTTCCCCAAACTTGATGCTTTCTTGCTTTGTTCACTTCAGCTACGTTTCAGGCACCAGGATGTGCTGGGTTGTGCAGTCTTTGTCATGGGAAAACAGGCTGCAGCTCCATGTTAATTCAAGCCTGGATCCTAGACCTGCTGATGAAGGATCACTCCATTTTGTATGCCATTGAGGAGCCCTTGCTAATCTGCAGTTTCAGCAGGCAGCTGAGTTGATTGCACACATTAGGTCTCCTGACCAGGACTTATCAACTGCAGAGTTTGCCAACACAGTGAATTCAGCTCCCAGGTTGACTGGCCAGGTTTGCCTTGAAGGTGCTGCAGCTTGAAAGAGAGGAATACTTGCAAGGACTTGAGGTGGGAGCGGAATAGGAGAGTCTCCTGTGCATGACCTAAGCATCCTTTTGTTAAATCTTCCCCTGAGCTTGGTGTTATGCTTCCTTTGTTTTCCAAAAACCTGTATTTATGAGAAATTTCAGGTGGATATCCACATTAGGTATTTCAGATACCTTCAAACAATGTTCGTATTTTACTTCAGAATACTTTCAGTTGTGAGGATTAGGAGCATAATATACTTTTATCAGAGCATTAGTATAGTCTATTGTTGAAATTCATGCTTTTCAGCAGAGGTACAAAGGTAGTCATGTGTCTAACGATTCACTCTTAATGAAAGGTGGTAGGACTTAGCCACCTACGCTGCTAAGGCAGTTTTTTAGACTCCCCTTGCTGTGTCTCAATATTTAGGCCCTAACAGCCTCTGTACAGCTGGCCCACACTGGCTGGCAGTCTATGAACTAATATCATTGACGTTTATTGACTGGAAGCCTTTGAATATTTTGTTTGTGTAGAGTTTATTTGAGCAATACAAATTCCTATTTGGCAGGCAGTTCGGGTTCCCTCTGAAGGGGTTTGTCTGCATTTGATAGTTTTGCCACTTTAACTACAGTGGTATAATTGAAACAGCAACACAGAAAATACTCAAGGGAACAGGCAATTATGCTGGTAGCAAATTGTTTATATTGGCCTAGCATATTACGGAACAAAATGAACCATACCAAAATAACACGTTTTTCTATCAATATATTAGTCTGAACAAGGGTGTTATCCATGTAGATTCTCTGGCCTCGAGTCCTCTTTCTAACTTGTTTAGACATGTTGGTACAAAATAAAAGCTAGTAAATTTAACAGAGTTACAAAGTGAATGATATTTTCCCCTCGTCTTTCAAAATCTCCATGGCTGGCAGGTCTAAACTGTTGATACCTGCTTGGCATAGAGATCATACTTAATAGACCCCTTTGACTTCACAAGCTGCATGCAATATTATGAACTCACTGTGGTGTAAATGGAGCCAGAATGCAGCTCTTCCTTCTTATCTCAGCTGCTTTGATGGCATGGAGAAGATAAAGAACATACTTTTGTGAGGAAAGCAAAGACTTAGCACTGCGTTACCCAAACCTTTTCCAAGCGAACTACTTTGAACAGGTCTTCTAGTTGCTTAGATTATTTTTGTTTGTTTTCATCTGCTTTAACCTTAGATTAGTCAAACGTCTGGAACAGCTAGAAGATTTCAAAGGGAAAATGGAAAGCAAAACAGGCATCTTGACCAGCAGATTTTGCCTGCCTGGATTTCTGACATGCAGTGAATGAGCCTGTCTCTGTGCTACTGTCACCTCCTGAAGACCTGACACCTAGACAACAGGTTGGAGGAGACAGGCTGGCAGCAAGGGGAGGGATGACAGTGGCACACGCAGGTTAATAGAGAAAATCAGACTGTAAATGCAGAGCAAGAGCCAAAGCTGACCTCTGCAGCTCCGTCCCAGGCTGCCTGAGTGGCATATTGGGCTGGGTATGAGATGAAGCCCTTATCTCTCCATGTTCAGCTTGTGGCTGGTTTAGCAGCTCCCAGCACCGTTGTCCAGGCCTCAGAAGATCCCTCTAAGATATTTAATTCCCCTGGTGTACTCTCCAGAGAGACAGATAGAGTGGAGCCATGGCTCACAGCTCTGGGAATTCCCCTCAGCATTGTCTCATAGGGTTTATGCATCTGTTTCACCAGGCGGTATCTAAATCTGTTACAAAATCAGTCAGTCTTGCCTTCTCCTTGATGCCCAGATCCTTTCTTCAAAAAGGCTGTTGGCTCCTAAACCACTTACTGTCTTCAGTCGTGCCCATCCATCACCCCTTGCTATGCTGAAGACTCCACGTCTGTTTACAAAATGTTCAAACAAAAAGGAATTTGGGAGCTGGCCTGAAATCCCTCCCGTGTGCTTTTAGCTGGCAGACCTGCACTTCGCTCTCTAGATTGCAAAATGTTTTATGGCTCCTTTTCTCCTTTTTTCCCCACTTCCATTCATTCTTTCCCCAACTCTTTTCTCTCTCGCCTTAGATAACTATAGTCACATATCAGATGAAACCTTAAATGGCAGATTTGAGGGTTTTCTTGCCTTTATATTCTGTGCACCAAGCAATAAATTCTCCTAAGATTTGCCTTTCCTGTAGCGTGGGATGCTTTTCATTCCACTGATTGTTTTCTACCTGCAGAGCCTGTAGCTGATTTGTCACATGATTTCAAAGAAAGCAAAAGCTGTAGGAGTTTTGAAGTTATTTGATGGGTGAGGAGGAAATGCTTCTGAATGTTTTCCACAAAGATTGTTTAAATCCTTTTGTAGTGAAGGGAAAGTCTGAAAAGCAACAGTCTCCCAAAAAGAATTGGATACTAGGTTCTGATCACACTGAGACTTTCATCAAATACGACCAAAGGAGGATTAGGCTGGAACTGGATTTGACAATATGGGCAAAATTGTGCAGGTAAAAGGTAAATCTGTAAATTAACAAAAGGTGAATCTGTTCTTTAACAGTATCCAAAAGGGGGGTAACATTTGCCTCTTACAGAGCATTAAAAAAGTGTTGTGTTGCTGACAGCTTGACCAGAGCTATAACATCACGTAGAGTCATCAAATAAAACTTTTATCAAGAGCCTCTCTTTCTTTATTGACTGTTGGGCATATTAACTTTCTTACTGTGTGTTACTATTACATTACCACATGAAAGCTTTTGCTGGTATGAAATATTAAGGTTCCACCCTTTAGACTGCAAAATTTACATTGCCTCTTTCTTGGTGCTGAGAGACAGAAACTCATTCTGCACACCAAAGCAAATAGCAGTTTCTGATTGCTCCTTCCATCACTCAGCAACCAGTTTGAGTGAGGGCAGCACCAAATGGTTAATTCTGGAGACACCAAATTCATTCTTCTCATATGTCCATAGTGGCAAATCATCATCAGAGCAAGATATGGAGCCCATTTCTTCAGATGGTATAGTTTTATGGCTCAAAGTAAATGAAGCTATGGGGGGGGCCTGGACCCAGCTCTGTGAGCTGTCATGTGGAGGAGTCAAAGATAAATTCTGCTCTCACTTCTCCACCAGTGAGTAAAATAATCCTTGTATTTCAGGGAACCCTGTTCACTTATGGAATCAAGAGCAGAGGATCTGGCCCTTTGCGGGGACTTGCTCCCCAGCTGAGTTTCAGCCCTGCATGGAGCCTGGAGGATGGCGGACTCTGCAGTCCTGGTAAGGAGCAAATGAAGAGCTTTTCTTCCTGCCACCCTGCCTGTCTCCCATGATCAGCTCCTGTCTATAACACCACTTAAATCCTCCTCCTGCTTCCCGACTCCCTGTCTCATCTGATCCTCAGCCTCTCCCCTGTTGTCCTCTCCCCTCTCCCCAGAGTGCCTGGCTCTTCCTGCTGGCCCGCTCTCCATCTCCGCAGTGGCTGATGTCCTCAGCACTGAGCGGAGATGGACAGCCACCATTTTATATTACTGTTGCCACTTAACTACATTTCATATTGTGAGGAAGCTTGCCAAAGTCCTGTTCCTCCCTTAGCAAACTGAGAGCTAACACCAGCTGGTAACAGCTTGCAGACACAACTTGCTGACTAGGAAATATTCCTGACAGCAGCAAGAAAGCTCAGATTATCAATCCTTGATATCCTTTAAATGAAATCACAACCAGCATCTGGTTACTGATCAAAGCAAAACCTTAAAAAAAAAAAAAAAAAAAAGAAAAAGAAAATGCTTAATTATTTCCTGATAGGCTTAATAACCTGGCATTAGGGAAAGCATTTATATCAAGTTAGGAGACTGACTCATGACCACCAGTGAAGTGTGAATCAAAGATCCTTCTTAAAACAAGCCACAGTGATTGCCTTACAAAGGATTGCACCAACCCAGTTACGAAGCACCACCATCCCCTTTATAGTCCTCAGCAAGTAGAACATCCCTAAGTTTATATTCCAGTTTAGCACAGCAGAAGTGATAAATCTCCAAGATTTATTAATACCTTCCTAGCCTGCTGCTGGCTGAAGAAAGAGCTTCAGGGTGACCTGATGGCAACCTGCCACGACTGCTGAGGAGGTCATCAGGAATGATCCAGGCTATTGAGAGTGCTGCATGGCTGGAGCACAGGTTTGAATTAGAAACCTCCTGAGATCCCTACCAACTGGAAATATTCTAATAATCCTGTGGAAACAAAACAGCATCCTTAAACAACTTTTTCTGCAGCACTAGGGATCCAATCCTCAGATCTGTTCTGCAGACATAACAGACCATATCTCCTTCCCATTAACCAGATGACCTCCTGTCCATATCCTCTCCATTTCTTCTGCTTTGCAAAGTCCTTTTCCTTCTCAACACTGTTCATATCAAGCCTTTTTCCTCCATGTCTCTTGCTTAGGAGTGTTTTCTGTATCTTCCTGAAACTTCCTCTCCTGCCATCATCACATGCCATCTTTTGGTTGTCTAGCCACACACATGCTGAATTGATTTACAGAATATCATCTTCCTATCTTATAATGCATTTGTGACCTCATAATGTATTTTTTCTTGTAATTCTTTATCAGCATCCTATTTTAATACTAACAAGATCAAATTCCTGCTACCTATAAGGTTGAATATAATTCCATTATTTCATTTCTTGATGTCCTGTGCCTTTACAACCAAGTTGCTTTCTTTTCTTATGAAGATTACTTTGGATTCTGCTGTTATGAGGCCTTCCAACAATATTATTGAGGCAAATGTCCATTTTCCATTTCCACTATTTATACATATATCATTTAATTATTCCTTGTGGCTTATAAATACCTTTCCAAAAGAAAAAGCAGCCTCAGCCTGGGCGGGAAGGTCCATGCAACAGCTGCTGCATAGTGTAGCCTTTTGCACATTCCCTGCAGTGAGTGGTGCTGGTGTCTTAAGTCTTCTCAGTAAATCTGTGCCTGGATTGTGACTGTGCTTTCCCAAGTGCAGTTCAAACCAAAAGCACATAAAGAGCATTGTATAGACCTGATAACAGTTGTTGGAAACAGCTACAGAAAGAGATAGCTGAATGTTACCTAGATTTACTTCTGACAGTAGCCAGGGAACAGAAACAGTGTTCTGCTTCTTTATGAGGAAGTTTTTAAGTGCAGTTTTGTGTAGAAGCTTACTGGCTGTAGCAGTCAGCTTAAAAATGACATCCACATTTTCTACTGAATTCTGATATATATGCAGATATATATACACATACATAGATATATATAACTATGTGTGTATATATGGTCACTGTCATAAGTGTGCATTGTTCTGCAGATGCCAAGTGTATGTTCCTCTTTTAACACCCATACACAACATCAGTGGCCTTCAATATCTGTAAACTGACATCTTCTTTACCCTGTCCCAGAATTTTTACATTTCCTGGAAGGTAGAAACTTGGAAGAATTCTATTAATGTGCATTCATAAAATCATCCATCCATGACAATTAATTACTGGCTTATCCTGTAAAAGATTGTAGTGTTTTGGAAAACAAATTCTTGTGTTGCACTACACTGTTTGCATGATGGTACTTGAGAGGAATATACTTGGAAAGATGCTCTGGAACAACAACTGTGTGTGATTGCTTCTGCTGAGACCAAAACAGCCAAGGTAAGATAATTAACTTCAGAAAGTTACAACTGCTCATATATGGGCTTCCATAACAAGCATGGAACCTAGTGGGAAGACACTTACTGACTCCAGTAAAAGTATTGTGTTTGTATTCTACTCACCAAAGCCTCAAACTTTCTCCCTTTCCATGATCCCAGCCCTATGAGTATTCACATGTGAAGTCTGTTTTCTTTCAGAAAAAATTCTCTTATTCCTTTCCAACTTTCAGGCTGTTTTCAAATTACTCTAATTAAAAGTACTGTGACAGAGGTAGACTTCAGCAAGGTGCTTTGCTCCCTTCATGTTTGCCCTACTTGGACCTGAAATGATGTTGGCTGAATTTTGGATATCCTCAGAAACCATCCTATTGCAGTGAAAGCTGCCAATCTACAGACCCTTGTGCATTCTCACTGCCACACTGTCCTGGGTTCAGTATGATTTTTTGGGTTGTCAATAAGGTGCATGGCTACTTACTATTGCCAACTATTTGTTGTTTGTTAATACTGTGTTTCCTTTGCTCCCTGCAAAGCAGTGAGAGCCGCAAGTAGCCTGGAACAAATGGCTGGTCAACTGTGAGGAAAATCCAAGGGAGAGATTGATTCCCAACTCTGGCAGGTGGTAAAGAAGGAGAGAAAAGAGGAGAAAAAGGGAACTGTGTCACATTAATCCCTTGTCCAAATGACTCAAGGTACATTAGTATTGCTCTTCATTAATGAAATAGCATGTAGTTTCAAGGCAATGAGAGGTGGTCCAGCAGATTGGTCTCCCCAGTGAAGAATGCAATGGCCACAGGCCCCTTCCTCCTAAGGAAAGCAGGAAAAAGCTTTATTGGGAATCAGGCAGATTTAAAAAAATGCAATTTCTGTTCATTGAGTATCCGACAAACAAGGGCATGGCTGGTCAGCAGTGGCAGGCTCCGTCTCCCAAGTTCTCCAGTCATCAGTTACAGAGTTGAGTTAGGTATCTGCTGCAGGACCCCAAGGACAAGAAGGGTTATTGGCTACACGTGTGAATTTCCCCATAGAAAAGTGATAGTGATAGTCTGCCTCTTATCTGCCTTCAGATAACAGAGAAACTCAGTGGAAAATCCTGCATACAGCAGATTCTCAGTCCTGACATTTCTTTATTAAGTCAGACCACTAATGACTAATGCCTACCCAACGAATCAAAGCAGTTGCCTGCAAAAGGTATGGAGTGAACTGAAGTTACAAATAAGTATGTAAAAACCAGGGCTTTTTCTCAATCATTAGGGGAGAAAAAAAAAAAAGAAGAAATCAAACAGTAATTTTTCCAGGTAGCTCATTTCTATTGAACAATTTGATTAGCTCCACATCTGTGCTTCCTGGCTTTTTTCAGGGTAAGACAGCTGGCTTGTCTTGAAAGGGTGTTTTAATGCAGAGTTCTGTATTAACATTATGTTTCTTTTAGGTGTTGTACATTAATACTTCAAACATGCATTGCTGGCAGGCAGTATGAACATGGTCTAGTTTTTTAATGCAAAAGATCACATTTCCAAGTATTTTTTAAAAGTGTGCATTACTACACTTTCTGTTGGAGAAAAAGAAAGAAGGGGGGAATGAAATAAACAAAAACACCTGGCAACCTCCATTGTTGGTGCAGAACAAGCAAGTCATGCAAAAGCATTTAAACAGAGAGGGGGTTTTTTCCAAATTTAACCAGTAGAATTGCTACAAATATCAGTATTTTAAATAAAAATTTCAACAGTAAAGGCCTCTGACAAAAAGCCAGAAAAAGCAAGACTCTAAATGCCTAGAGACTGGAGGAAACAGAATGGGGAGTAAATAAAATGGTCCTCACTCTTCACATCATTTAAAGAGATTTGAAGTGGCCACTTTAAAAATAATATAAAGTTATAGAACAGAAATATACATATCTTTTTATTTGCCAGATTTGGTCAGAGAAAACAATGGTGTGCCTGGAACAAGAAACTCTCAGGGTCACTTCCATAAGATCAAGTCCACCACTGGGAAAATGTATGGAACGAGCCATCGCTAGAGAAGTAAATCACAAATAACCTACAAAAGGGAAACAAGACAAAGATGATGACAATGAGAAGGTTTTGCAAAATTGTAATGAGATAATAGACTCGGAATCTCGGAACGTCTGGGACATTTTGCCCAGGGACTTACCAGGTGTGTGTCTCCTCAGGGCTTATGGCTAAACATTGCAAAGTACTGTTGTGTTTTGAGGAAGAATGCACATATAAGCCAGTTTTTGAGGGATAGTGACCAAATTTGGTAAGGGAATGAAGCCAGGTACTTCAGCAGCACACTTCAAAGTACAGGACAGCAATTCAAGGAGAAAACATAGATCAGATGTGAAGTCCAGAGGGGCCAGGAGCTTCAGGTGTCAACCACAAGGCAGGAAGAGCATGGTGGGCATAGGAGAAAACACTGCAGGGTTCGTCTCATGAATGGTGCCAGTAGCGAAGTCTGAGCTCAGTGGCAAACAGCAGGGGCCAAATATTTATTCAGGCAGTCTCAAGCAGTTCAAATAGATTGCTAATAGAAAGGCATGAATAAACCACCATTTGGCTCAGAGTCATGAATTTCACTTTGTTGCAGGTTTGAGTTGAATAACTCCTCCAAAATAGGCTGCTAGATTTAGACAGTGTTTCCTTGTATATAAAGTACTTAGTTGAAAGGGAACTGAAAATACGCCAAAACCAGACTGAACCCACAAAGTCTTGATTGGGTATCCAACTTTCAGGGTATTCAAAACCAAACAACTGACTTCTATAGAAAGTGCAGTTTCTAACACATCTATGTGCCATTCCTCACAATCTCCGAAGTGCAATGTGGACACCAACAATTCAGTTACAGCATCACTCAAGAAAACAGGTAGCACTTAATGGTGACACTCCATTTAATGTGAGCTTGGAATATAGAAATGCAATCTTTGCCTGTTGACACCTACTCATGAGTCACCAGATCATTGTATGAATTCCTGCTCTGCAGCAACAGAAATTTTGCCATTGGCTTCAGTGGGATTTTATCCTGTAAAACCAAAAACCATGAACAGCAACTGTTGATGACTAGGACCAATCCACATATTGGTTTCTTGTTACAATTGCTAGCTGAGAATATTTCACATGTTGGTTTCTTCCCCTTCTTCTGGAGGTGACTTTATTTCTAACTTTTGAAAGTACTGTTGTATTTTGAGGAAGAATGAACATATAAGCCAGTTTTTGAGGGGCAATGTCCAAGTCTGGTAAGGGAAAGGGGTCAGGTAAAAAAGAACATCTGTCTTTATTTTGGTTAATTTTCCCATTGCAGATCTGCAGCACAACTTCTGTCCCCTCGGATTGTCAAAAAATACAAGCTATCATGTTTTCCTGACAGTTGTGGAAGATCCTGTTCTTTTTCCTTCAATTACACATGTTTTTATGGCAAATTGTCTGGAAAAATGGTGATACCAACCATTTGTGGAGGAAGAAACTGGGCACTTCGTCTGTGGGACACTTGTTACTAAGGTCACTACTGCACGTCATTTTACTTGTAATGTGTTTTGCCAGGTCTCTTCGTGTGTGATTGGGTGGGAACTGAGGAATGCAGTAGTTGAGAGTTTATTTTGGCTCCATGAATGATAAAGCTCATCTAAATGTTGTTGTTGATACTCAGATGTTTCTTTGACTTGAGTTAATGAATGACATTTATCCTTACACCAATAAGCTGTTTCTTGAGAATTTTTGGTGTTCAAGCCTTGCAATGAATTTTCCAGTCCTGTTTACTTTTCAAAATGTCATTACATAAAATCTGAATTCAAAATCTGAATACTTTTATACATTTATTTTTATAACATACTATGAGCTGAGAAAGGTCCTGTAGAGAAAATGCCTTCCATTTAGGCAAGACTAGTTATAAAGCTTGTGATGACCAAGCCAAGTGCAAGGTCCTGCACCTGGGTAGGCAGAACCCCAGGCACAGCTACAGGCTGAGCAGAGAAGAGATTCAGAGCAGCCCTGCGGAGAAGGACTTGGAGGGGGTGGTGCATGAGAAGCTTGACATGAGCCGGCTTCAGTGTGCACTTGAGTCCAGAAACCAACCGTATCCTGGGCTGCATCAAAAGAAGTGTGACCAGCAGGTCAAAGGAGGTGATCCTGCCCCTCTACTCTGCTTTCGTGAGACCTCACTTGGAGTATTGTGTCCAGTTCTGGTGTCCTCAACATAAAAAGGACATGGAGCTGCTGGAGCAAGTCCAGAGGAGGCCACAAGGGTGATAAGAGGACTGGAGCACCTCCTGTATGAAGACAGGCTGAGAAAGTTGGGGCTGTTCAGCCTGGAGAAGAGAAGGCTGCGTGGAGACCTCAGAGCAGCCTCCCAATATCTGAAAAGGGGACTATAAGGATGTTGGGGAGAGACTCTTCATTAGGGACTGTAGTGGTAGGACAAGGGGTAATGGGTTTAAACTTAAACAGGGGGAATTTAGATTAGATCTAAGGAAGAAGTTCTTCACAGTGAGGGTGCTGAGGCACTGGAATAGGTTGCCCAAGGAAGTTGTGAATGCTCCAACCCTGGCGGTGTTCAAGGCCAGGTTGGACAGAGCCTTGGGCAACATAGTTTAGTGCAAGGTGTCCCTGCTCATGGCAGGGGAGTTGGAACTAGATGATCTTGCGGTCCTTTCCAACTCTAACTATTCTATGATCCTGTGGATTCTGAGTGAATGTTAGTTGCCAGTGCCAATCCTCTCCATTACTTTGAGTACACAAAAATAATTTGCTCGATTTTGGCTTTGTGCTAATGAGACTCTATGCTAAGGGAGAAGCCAGAGTATTTGTTTCTAGAAAATGCCAGAAATAGCTCATAATCTTCCATAATATAATGACCATAGGGTTAAATAGCCTCAAGTACAAATTTAAAGCAGTTTACAATGTTCTTTGCTCACAGAATTTATTTTACTTTTGTACTTTTACATCAACCACACAGAATTTCCTGGAACCCATGGCTTACAGCCTTGATGTACAAGTTCTACTCTTCTCCTTCTTCCCATAAAATGTGCAGAGTTCGAGCACGTAACTTTGAAATCAATTTTATTTGCTATGTGTAACTGGAGGCATAATTTTTGGAGGAAGCTAGGCTGCCTTAATTGCTTCTTGTTTCTCCTGAGCCAGTTTCTGATTTTCATGGGTCTTTAAGCACAGGACAAAAGAGTTAAGAAAGAATAAAACTTCCACAGAATAAGGAAGACAATTAGAAGCTTTGACCTGTAGTGACAACGCTGTATAGTGTTTGCCAGTCTTACTCTTCATTTTTGTTGAAGGACTTCCATTAAAGCCATGAGGTGTCAGCTTTGCTAGGAGTCTTGCAACAACTAAATAAGTTTAAAAAAGACCCCAAGGATTCTTGGGCTTCATTTCTGTTAAAGCATGTTTTTAATGTATTTTTTGGTTTCTAAATCATGTCCAAACAGAAAAAATGCCTGAATAATAAAACATTCCTCCTTGTTTGCAGAACAATTGGTCTTTCATGGCAAAATATTGGATGAAGTTAACCTCAACATGTAGCAGGGATCTGTGGAGAAGAAACTACTTGTAATAGAAACATGTCTAAGCAGAGAAACACTGCTAAGGCAGGAAAAGCTAGTAAGGAGGAGAAACCAAAACACTGGTCTTGATCCTACTTCTCCTCAAGTCTGTAGCAAGATTTGTGAACTCCCACTCCATGGAAGTGAATTTCTATGTACAAAATTATTCCTCAAGGCAGAGAAACTATGAAAATCCTTTAAATGCAGTGAAAATAAAGTAAGTGGAAAGAAACCCTCCCTGCGTCGTACTGTTCTTTTTTCCATTCTTCAGTTTCATCTGGCTGACATTTAATATTGTTTATTATTAGCAGAGACCCTTTGCTGTAGCTCTCCCAGTTTTAAGTCATGAGAGGGCATAATGCAGAGCATACACGTTTGTCATTAGACCAAAACTGTAGAAATTCAATTAAAATACAACATTTGATCAGCGTCAGCAGCAGAAATGCACTGCCATCCCACAAAATCCCTGCAAGACTTTGGCTGAAAGACACTGTCCCGGCCACAGCCAAATGTTACAGACCATAAAAGCTCCAGCATGTCTCTATCTGCAGCATCAGCTGGAACCCAGGAGAGACTGATTTAAACAAATAACTCTCATAACTAGTGCCAAGCCAAGACTGTCCTGCACGCATTTAACTCGAAGATTATAGTATGTAGCATCTGCAGAAACTCAGGAATAAGCATGAAAAAGCTGCCATATTGACATGGTCTAGCTGGGTAAGTACTCCAGCTCCAATGGCGACCTTTGGCAGTTGCTTGGAATAGAGGATAAATCCTTATACATACTGCAGTTTAAACCATTCATCTTCCAGTGGTTGCCTTTATGTATCAGTGTACCAAACATTGGGGTGACTCATGCACAGACACCCCTCACTACATTGTATAGGTGTAGCCCATGGGAGATTCCCAAACGCTTTGCAGTTGGGGTTTGTTTGATTTTTTTTTTCATCAAGAATTGAAACATGTAGGGGAGGAACAATGAGGATAAATGACTTGAAATGTGTAGGAAGTTTACAGTTAGAAGCACAACTGGAACCCAGGAAATGGCTGATCTTTCCAGTCCTCCTTGAGAAGCTGTAGAAAACTGTGGAGCACTGACAGCAGCAGGAGTCTAGACAAATTTTATAAGGTTCAATGAAAATTTCTCTAACATCCTTATGTGTGATTTTTATTTTCCTCTAGTTCTCTAATCGATTTTGGAATAACAGGATATTCTCCTGTATATTACATTACTTTTCTGTTTGGTTGGTTGACCTGCAGGTCTGAAAATAATACCAAGTATATCTTCACAATTGGTGCTGAAGACCCACAAAAGTTTCATTAATTAAAGACTACATAATCTGAGGTTTGTTTCTAGGTACCATCCAATATCTAAGCTGATGGGACAAGCCTGCATGAAGGACCTCACAAGAGCTGGTCATTTCTAGATACCACATTTTTAATGGAGTATTGTCAGCATGTATTGTTCTGTCAAATTAAACCCTTTCTTGAATTACAATGGTGTTTGCGTTTAGAAGGTTTCTGAACACCAGTCAGCTTTTTTTCATGCAGAAAAAAGTACAGATCTGATTTTTTAAATAATGCTTTCGATCGTAAGCCAGTCGTATTAA
Organism: Nestor notabilis; assembly: GCF_000696875.1. Lineage (NCBI taxonomy): Eukaryota > Metazoa > Chordata > Aves > Psittaciformes > Psittacidae > Nestor > Nestor notabilis. Next base: position 48,501 of record NW_009938691.1, read on the forward strand.
CATAATTCCACTCCACAGAGCAACTGAGAGGCTTAGTTTCCTTTTCAATCTAGAACAAGATTTTAACCCTGAAAGCTGGTGCAAACCAAAATTGCCACTCTCCATAGCAGGATTGTCCTTGCATGGTTACTCCTTGACCTGCTGTCAAATTCAAAATCAAACACCTGTGGCAGATACATAAGTCTATGTGTGTGCCACTGTTGACCCATCTGCAATATATTACATTCTAATTTATTACTATGGGTGGTTTTCAAAGGGGATTCATTAGTCAGACAGAATCTACTGCACAGTTAAGGAGCTGTTTTTCTTCCCACCGTTCTAACCTTCCCTTCTTCTCAGGTTTCTGTTTCCTTTCATGCTATGGCAGGGATATTAAGTGCTGGTGAGAAAATATTTGGCCCCAAACCAGTCAGTCTGTTCTCGGCAATTAATGTGGGTGGTGAGCAGCACCTGCCCCAGATTTTGTAGGTTGGATAAACCATAAGAACTGGTTAATTATCTGCCATAGCCCATCTCTGTTCAATGAGGGGTGGATTTTCTCATTTATACAGATTTCCATGGTTTCTGGCATTGTCCTAAAAGAAACAAAGGAATAATTGTCTCTTAAAGGAACAGTATTTTTTACATAGCTGTCTGTGGGTTAGATCATGAATTGTAGGAAGCCATATGATGCCTCTGGTAACAGTCGTTAATATAGAATACTGCATCCTAGGGATACAATCGTGAAAAGATATACCTTGCTAAAGTTCAGTTCCTGATCCAGGTTTTCCCTTGGGATTGCTTTCATCTCCTTTCTAGACAACTGCTAAAAAATCAGCTACAGTTTTCCATGACAGCAGTTTTTAGGTTTGTGTTTTTATTGTCACATGCAATTTATCAAGCTTCATAAAGAAAGTACAGAGAATTACATTTCTTCTACTAAATCTCTCCCTCTGCTCAAACTAAAGCCATCTCACCTGGTCTGCCCTAGCTGCAGAAATAAAACAATAGACGTATGTTTTTACCTAGGCTGGAATTGCTGAAAATTTCCTTCCTAAATCATATCTGAGTTGAGACACACATTCAATATTCACTGTTTTAATATAATATATGGAGCACTTCTGCTTTTCTCTAGGGAAAACCACAAATGCTGCCCCTTCATACCACAGATTAGCAGTTTATGGAGAAATCCAAAGGCTAAATCATGAAGTTGAGAGTACTTAGAGCCAGTTGTGACACTGTTTTTGAAATGCTCTCTTTTTCCTTCTGCCACCCTGGGCACTGCTACACCAAATATAAATTTCTGTCATTTAAAATACAAATATAAAAAAGCTCATGCTGCTTAGCCCCGAGTTGTCACTTGAGGTTTTGATGATGAACATTCTTTGACATCTGGTAACAAGTTGCAGCTCCTGTCTGAAGAAGTCCCTCTGAGTTTAAAGGCTAATGATATCAAAAACGAGGCTGTCTGGTTTATTGTAAGACTGTTTGGTTTAGATCAAGCTCTTTGATATAAGTGAAACTGCTTCATCTGGGAAAGGAAATGACTTAAAAGTGATGAAGCAGTTCTTAAAGGGAGTCAGACAGTGGGAGAAGCATACAACTGGGTTGTCTTGCATACTGCATTTAATCGGTTTTGCTAAGAATTCATCAGACGGTGAAAGGACAAACAGCATTTTGTAACAGCTTTTATTATGCAGTTTGCTAAAAATGAGGAAATAAAATGGGTGGGCAGAAAGCAATGACGTAAACAGAGGAATTTTCACTTACCGTATCAGTCATCACTTTCTCTAACAGCAGAACTTCCCTGACTCAGACATGTTACGGAAACTGGGACAGACACGAATGAGCTGTGAGCCCCCACCCTACCCATGACACAGTGAACGTCTTTCTCCTGCCTCCATCTGGGAGGAGGTTTATTCCTAAAGAAAACTGCTCAGTGTCTGGGGGATGGCTGATTCCTCCAGACACAAAACTCTTCAAATTTCTTGTGTCGAGAAAGACACTTCCTAAGTGGTTCCCCCTTACACTCCTACTGCAGCCAGATGTGTGTCCCCATGTAACTGCAGGACAATGTCTCCACCTGGGAGCCCTGCTGATGGACCTTCAGATAACCAGTGCAATCTGCCAGCCTATGTGCAGTTCACAGGCAGCATCCATCAGTTAAGTGTGCGGAGGACCCCATGAGAGGCAATGCTGCAGGGTGTCTCTGGGACCCACAGGGAAGCAATATCCTTCCCTGCTGCTGCTGAGCCCCAGGGCAGCCTGCTGCCCCACATAGCCTCACCCACCTGGCCCTATCATGCTGCCCAGCTCAGTGCTGTCTTCAGCACTGATTACTAAATTGCTTGAGGAAACTTGAACCATGGGAGAACCTGAGGTTTGGATATAGTATAAGGAAGGTATTTAGTCTTGACCTTCAAAATTTATGGCATGTCTTGATAATCTCTTCCTATAAAGATGGAAGGAGCGTAAGGTTTCCAGACAAATATCTTTTCTGGGATAACTTATGCTCTAGAAGATGACATTTGAAGCCTGGCTCAATGGCCTGGATATAAGTACCATTTTAGTCTCCTCATGTTTTCTTTCCCAGCCAGCTGTTGGCTCACGAAGGTCCAAGTTTCCTTTCACATCTACCTTGTGCAGATGTCTGCCTTGATATCAAAAGCACCTTGAATGGCACTGTGTGCATGTTTAGGCAACTGAATTCCCCCATTCAAAACTATCTAAGCAAACTCACGTTTGGAAGTCAAAATATATGTGGAATAATTCCTCCACTTCTTCGGAGGTACTACAGACTTGCAGGTGCGGTAAGTTACTGCTGATTACAGACAGTTCAGGAGAGAAAGGAGTGAACAGTGAAACTGGATACTGCCTCATGAAATTTATATTTTTTCTGCTTTGATTCCAGCCATGGATTATTTCAGCAATCGCCCCATCCTCCCAGCAATCATATCACAGTATGAACTATAGAATTACTGATGGTTTTGTATGATGAAAGTGCCCAGCCCTCTAGGAGCCATCAAAGTCCCACTGTGCTTAAGTGTTCAAAGGTTATACAGTAATGGATAGCCTGTGTCTCAGCTTCTTTAAAATATGAAATGGGACAGAGATGAACCAAGGGAGAAAGGCTTATAAGCAGAAATATTTACATCCCCCCATTCCCATCGAAATCAGTAGGCAACTAGTTGTTTCAGTACTTTAGTGACTTGGATCTCCACAAGCTGTGCATGTATGGTAGGCCTCTGAATTCTTACTGTCTGGACCAACTGCAAGATGTAGTTGAGTTTTGCTGAACCAGAGCCAATGATGTTGATATCATTGACTGTCCAGCCATCATAGCTTACAGGGACTTCTGGACATTAAGGATGTTGTCTCCCTTGTGCCTGCCTGTTCATGTTGTAAGTTGATGCAATGTAGAAAATTGGTAAGCACCAGTAAGATGTGAATGGCCAAAACAAAAAGGGTGGGAAACCTGTGTACTATTAGACATCTTACCATGATTAGGAATAAATAATACCTTCTTTCTCAAGAGAGATGCTTTCTGTAAGTGACAGCGAGAACTCTCTGGTGATGTACTCCAGGCATCTCCTGCTCCAGCTGCTCTTTTCTTTCTGCTAGATGCATGTCATGTAGGGTACAATGTTACACATTTTATGTTACTTACATAAACCAAGAACAACGTGTGAATTGCTTTAACTCTGAACTACTGGCCAGAGAGGGACCCACAGACCCACCGCCATAGGGCTGGCACCGTCTCCTTAACTAGTACCCCTTTTCACCTGCTCAGTTGCTTATTTGTCCCTTCATATCCTCAGCATAGGCAAGGGAGCACCACATGGCACAGGACAAATGGGACATCTGTCATTAGGCATCTGAAACTCTTCCCCATATTTTCTGGATTTGTTAGTAACAAGTCAAGCATTAAGGATCATAGGTCATTTCTCTGCAAGCTCCTGGGCAGCTTTCTCATCCTTGCTGCACACTGTGAGTGCTACTGAGCAGCAGCTTCCACTCACTATCAGTGGCACATATGGGTAGTTCATGTGTCCAGCTTGTGTAGCAGGCTGTGGTTCTTCACTGAGAACATAGTTACCCGTAGGTAGCATGTTAATTGTGTTCTTTATTCTCTATGACTTCTGTGTGCTCTGAGGAGCAATTGTATGTCACACGGGCCCTTCTGGCAAAGTAGCCCACACCAAGTATTCTCTGAATGCTGAATTCTTCTGGAAATCCCATGCTCCTTTGGCTTGAATGCTTAGCAGCTATTCAGGGTTTTCCTGTGTCATTTTTCTGTTGGGAGGAGGAGCTGATAGAGTCATGCAGAGTCTTTGTTCAATCCTATTTATTTACCATAAGAGTGTGCCAGGTCTCCTTGCTAGACACACACCCACACACAAAGCAAGCAGGAGGTGGTTTCCTTGCAGAGAAATCCAAATATGCCACAAGCTTGTTGCCTGATTTTTGGTAAATTCAGTATTTTTCATCTCTGTTTTTTTCCTGGCCTTCTCTCTCACACCTCTCTGCTCCCAGAGTTGCAGCTGGTCCAACAGAAATCCTTTCATCCCATGTAGCTTAGCTGCTCTCAGTCACTGCTGTGACGATTGGTGCCTTTGGCAGGGACTTCAGTTGTCTCAGTTACCTCTGCCCCAAGGAACATTTTGTGTTCCTTCCATTTAATCTTAGTAAAAGCTTTTTCCAAAAGATACGCTTTTGTTGCTACAGGAGTGATTGCAGGGTAGTCTTATGGTATATGTTAGAAAGGAATCAAATTAGATCATTACAACAGTCCCTTTAGACCCTGTAATCTATGAATACACCCCTCAGGCTGATAGTCTGATGGCAGTTTTAAAATCTTCCAGACAACCACTGAAATCAAGGAAGTAAATTTAGTTTCCAGGAGACTGAGATCAGGCTTCTGCATCTTCTTTTTCTTTTTTAACTAAGAATATTCTCCTTCTGCACTATGAGCCCAGGTCAGTTTGGGCTTAATTATAAGTACTCAGTACCATCACTGGTCACAGAGGCTGTGGTAGGATGCTTAAGGATATGACTGCTTGCATATGACTGGCATAGGTCTTACACCATTTTTTTCTCTCTCAGGGCTCCTGACCCTTCACTATTCCTTGCACCTCTGTGCCTAAGGTTGCAGTATATGTACGGAATCAGAGAAGAAAATCAGACGGAGAGAGATTTTTGGAGATCCAGCCCACAGCTGACCAGACCCTGCTAAAAACATGGTCAACTCAGTCAGCTTTCCTGAGGGCCTTGTTCAGCTCAATTTTTAATATCTCCAAGGAAGGCTACAGTGTCTTACAGGAAAGCTGTGGCTGAGCCATCCTCTGGATCCCTTTCTTTCAAATAATCTGTCCCTTTGACCAGAAATCAAACCACTGTATCGTATGTCTCAAAAATTGTTCCACTTCCTTAGCATGGCACCTGGATTTATGTATTAGGTGAGTCTGTATCAACACCTTATCGAGAGTTCATACCTGCCTTGGGTGAGCAATGCTAACCAATGCTCAGCCTAGTCCTTAAAGCCCAGACCTCTCCCATTGCCCTTGCATTTGGTAAAGGGTGGTTGAGTTCTCTTCTGCCTCTACAAACTGAGAGGTCTGAATTTGAAACCTATTTCCCTGAAGAAATCAAAACAGACCCCAACTGTTCTGCTGAATCCTCAGCCATTAACGTGGTGGACATCATCTTCTTGGTGACGGTCAGGCAGGAGTCTGCCATGCTCATGTCCTGCCCTGGGCAGCCTGTGCTGAGCCGTCCCCTGCACAGCAGCAGCCTGGCAAAGCAATGAGACACTTCAAAACCAGGCACATGTGTTATTAATGTGAGCTGCAGAGCCCCACCTATAACTCTGAATTTGAGCCACAACACCATAAATGCAGAGTGTACAGTAGTAATGAGCCAGATGGAGCGAACAACCTGAGGCCTCACCAGGAGGCAACATCCCCAAGGCAGGGGGGATGAACCACCTGGGGTGGCTGTTGTGTGGGAAAGAGCCACTTTTCGGAGGTTTAGTTACTGGGGCTGGCAGGAGGTGCAGATGCAGCCCAGCAGCCTTATTCCTCTCTGGAGCAGCCAGTAAGCTGGGCTCCCACCGTGCTCCCCATGAGGGTGCTTCCCCACCCGACTGGCTTTTTGGGGCTATGCAGTGAACAATCAAGAAGAGCACAGTCTGTGCCACTGAAACATAGAAGACAGAGTAATGGATGTGACTTATTTGCCAGCCTCGGGTGGAAGATGTGGTTAGGTGGGGACAATTCCTCCATCCCAGGAAAAGTAATGAGAGCAATGAGACTTTTTACTTCTTTCCCCATCCTGTGTCATATTGCAAATAAATTCTGGCCATTCCTTTTTTTGCAAAGGGAGAGTAAAGAGAAGTTTGGGACAATCATCATGCTTTGTTTAAATGCCTTTGAGATGTATTGTTTTGAATTTTACATGACTGTTATGTCTCTAATTAGCTCACTTTATATATTTTTATTAAATAATTTGAAGCTGGAATCTGACCTTCAAATTTGATCTTGGAAATCAAAATCAGATATTTTTTTACCAAAAAAAAAAAAAAGTAATTAAATCAACTTAATGGACCCCTCCCCAGGAAGTTTTAAATTGACAATTTGTCATATTTAGTGCAGAAATGTTTCATATAAAAAATTCCTGAACAGACTGGATATCTCTGCATTTATCCTTAGTCTCCTTGGGACCTCCCCCATGATGCAGAAATGATTGTGCCTATTTTCCTGCAGATGATAAATCACATATGGAGGTCCTTTGGAAAGGTGGAATGGACTGTCTACCATTTGTGAGCTGGAAAATAAAGCTGATAATAAATAATAGAAAATTATGGATTAGAAAACCCAAATGCTGTAAAAAGACCTGTGCTTTTTTAGGGGGAAAAAATATTTCCTGTTTCAAAACTAGAGGAAGCCAAATAAAAGGCAATCAAAATATAAACATTTACAACACTTTCTGCCTGTCTAAGTGTATTTACTTTAAAATCAAAAGCTAGTCAAGGTGTTTTTGAGATACTACACACAAAAAACACCCAGTGGTCCAAGTTTTTAAGAAAGCAGAAAACCTGGTTTTCAGGATCATGTCTGGCTAATGCCCTACCTAATAAATCTCTTCTCAAATTTAGTTAAATATACAATTTATTTAACAGAGAACTGCACATGTATACATTCAGGAGGCTTAACACCACTTCTGGCAAGCTTGCGTGCTCAGGGGACTGCAGCTCCAAAATGCAGTGAAAAGCTCATCCGTGCTTTAGTGTCGGGGATCCTATTGTTACCGCAGAAAATAGAGGATGAAATTCATATTCTGGGGCAGAGCTGACAAAGACCTGAATATTCAGAACCTTGGGCAAGAACCTTGGAAAGATTCAGGTACCTGCAGCTCTTACTGGGAGAAGCTGGCCATAATTACAAAGACAAAGAAGCAACAAAACATGCTGTATACATCCCAGTTCTCAGAAATCTATTGAGCCTCCTAAATGAAAGCTAAGTGTACTGACAGGCAGCTGCAAAGCTAAGCTCTCCTAACAGTGCTGGAGGACCACACTGTTGGCTGCCAGCCTGTCTATTCATGTCTCATGACCACCAGGCAAAGTGTGAGCTTGCAGTGAGTCTCTCTGTCTCACCACCTGAAGAGAGCCCGGGTATTTCAGTCACTTGTGATCATTTCTCCATTCACGGGGAATTTGTTTTGGAAAACTCAGCCACGGTTCTAAAACTTGAGGCATGCTGAAAATCCTGGCCACAGGGAGGAAGAAAACCTATGTTTCTATTCACTGCTTGTTTTGAAAGGATTCGGTCCAAAACACAGAGAAATCCAAAGAGTGATTCCCATTGACTTAGGAGGCTTTGAGTGAAACCCAAAGTGCTTAATATTAGACTCCTTGGGATCATGTGCCAGTGAAGCCGGTGAGGAGTTCTCAGGCAACAGGCTCTTTTTTCCACAGCTATCCCATGCACAAACATCTGTTTGCTTCTTTAGTCCTCCCTCTCTTCCTTTGCAGCCTGCACAGCTGTGGATGGCTCATGCTGGTGAGAGTCAGACCATCCCTTTCTGGATCCTTGCAGATCTCTCTGTTCCTTTCCTGCTTCACTTTCCGCACTGGGAGATTTTCACTCTCAGGTTTAAACACTCTTT
>NW_009938691.1:56676-84987 GCF_000696875.1 Nestor notabilis
CACAGACATAATGCTGGGTTTTGGCAGGACCCTCCTCTGATACTTGTCTCCAGACCCATCATGTCCACATAGTAAATTTGGGTGACAACTGAGATGCATTACACTCTCTTTCCATTCTTCTGGCACTTGATTATAAATGTAGCTGCCAGCAGGTAAGTTCAAAACAAACAAAAGGCAGGCGTTCACACAGCTGGTAGCTGGCCTGCACAGTTTGCTACAGCAGGAGACCATTGAATTGAAGAAATAAAGTCCAAAATGAACTGAAATTAGAGTTGCTTGTGGGAACCTCATCCCACTTTTCACATGGGTTTGGTGGGCAGAGGAAGCAATCCAAGGACTGCAGCACTCACTCTGTAGAGGATTCAGTTGTGGTGTTGTTACAGTTCCCTAACATGAATTTTGTTCAAAATGATTCGTAGCTTCAAAGAGTAGATTTGTGCAAACTATCCCCGTCAGGCAGTGGGGCTTATCCATATTACACCTTTGAAAAGGGCACAGTTAGTGAATGCGAACTGGTAGCAGTACTCGTAGTAAAGTATGTTCATTACTTCTGTTTAAGAAGTGCCTGGGCATCCAAACAGACTATACTGTCCTTCAGCTTGGTGATCTCCAAGTGCTCATCCATGACTTTACCATGGTCTAAGGCAAAGTCCCTTCTGGGACTTTCAAAGTTCCTGCTCTAGGGGAAGGAGGACTAGCTGATGCCAATGAAAATATACATTTGATCCCTCCTGTCATTTTGAGGCTTTGTGAAGATGTTTTTTCTTCCTATAAATTCAAGGCACTCAACACAAGGATATGATCATTCGAGCACAGTGGTTTATTACCAGCAGAGAAAAAAGCATGGACATGAAACATTCAGCCTGAAGCAGATGTCTGTTCAAGGGAAAGCCATCCTTTCAGCTCCTCCATGTAGCAGTGATATCTTCTCATTGTCTGAGCAAAATAGTGGGAAGGAGGTCTGATTGTTTTTACATTAATTTTCCTAAGAAAATTCTTTTTCCTCTCAGGCACCTATTTATACTTGACATTTGTAGTAATTCTAAAAATTTCAGAAAGTGCTTAAAATCAACCAGAAGTGCAAAGAAACTTTCCCTGGGGATGTTATACTACTTTCTCAGAAGTGGCTGACCTTGCACTTACTGCAAGTGATAATTTGGTATAAGGTTTCTTTTCTCAGCTTGAAATACAATAGGAACTCCTCCCACTTCCACAGAAATACATGTACCAGCACTTAACAGACCAGCAGCCCTCAAAGACCTGGATTTCCTCACCCACCACATGTGCTCTGCCCTCCTTCCTTCAGTCTCCGGCCTGTTCTGTTCCATGAGACACCCACATCTGCTCAGATAGTCTCGCTATGAGAGAATATTGTCATACAACCACTTACAACTATAACTTTATATATCCATTTCTAGGTGACATAATTTTTCCTCTGCCTCTCTCTTGTTGTATGTTTCTACTGTATCAGATAATGCTTGAAAAGAACCAGAACTCCCTGCCCCACTCCCACCCTTTTTTAAATACAAACCAAATTTTGTCCAGAAGTTTTGCTTGACAAACAATCTCTGATTTTTCCTGTCACAGGCTCTCATTACATACCCATTGTTTTTACCAAGAGCTGTTCCCTTCCTGGTGCTACAAACCAGTTCTAGTCAGTGTTTTCTACCATTTGTAACATGGAGCTGCAAAACGCAATTACTCACCACTTCCACAGAAGCAAACAACTCTGGCTCAGAGGATGATGGATTGCTGGAAGCTAGATCTACTTTCAGGGCCTGAGACTAACAGAACCTGTGAGTTGGGAAGTAGGCTGAGTGCAACTCAGCATCCCTCTCTCTTCTCTGCATTACAGTAAGAACAATGTGGCAGGGACTTTATCCTCATTGTCTCCATGCTCATGAAATCAGGCCCAGATTCACTGCACCTACTGTAACTAGTTAGCTCCTGCTCTTTAAATTATGACTTTCACCATCCTTCTCCTTCAGTTGCCTGGTGAGGTGGCTTAACTGGGAAATCAAGAACTCCTCAGTCTGATTTTGACTCTAACAATGCTGGCCATGTAAGGATCCTAAGATGGCTGGACTTAGATAAGTGTTTCAATTTGGTATTTACAGTTAGGAGGATGAATGCAGGTCTTGGCCACTGTAACATTTCTCTACCTGTCAAGATTGCTATGAAGTTAAATATATTAGAGGATTTAAAATATTCAGTTGTTGCTTAATTAGGGGTCTTTCAAGTCAATGTAGATATGATTTGTATGTATCATAACAGAGGAAAGCTAATCAATATATACATAAAGTATACCATTCTATTCCTTGTCCAAACTACCATGACTAGTCTTCCTCTTTAGTACTTATCCCTATATACAAGTTTTAAAAGCAGTTACTTTTCAGTAGCCAAAAAGAGGTAACAAAATTCTGCAGATACAGCAGTTCAGTAGAAGATTCTGTCACACTAATGACCTGCATTTTCTGAAATTGGAATGATTTTCCAGACTTAAGTATCCCACTGGAGACATTTCTATAAGGGTTATCTCATCTGAAAATGGAGTGTGTCACATTTGGAGATGTTTCCTCATGCTAATTTAAGGTAGAGATAGTTATCTCCCTTGAAACAGAGCTGGAGTTGGAAAGAGATTATTTATCTAGATTACAAAAGTCCAGAGCATTTCCATCTTTTCAGGTCCAGGATATATACATTACTGCAAAGAAGGAAAAGACCAGGACACACACTTTTATTCTTGCTCCTTATTTTCTGCTTTGTACAGAGGTTGCTTTACCACATCTAAATCTGGGCAATTGGGACAAAATTCCACAGAGCTCCATCAGAAGGATAGGGATGTGAACAGTGAGCTGAAAGACTCAGCCTCTGAAGAGTTTGTTAAATGACTTCCGCCATCAGCAACTTCACTGAGAGATGCAGTTTTGCTGTTATTGAAATTATTCATGAATTCAGCAAGAGAACATAGAGGAAAAAAATTGTGGTGTTTTCTAATAGGATTTTCTTACTGCAATGCTGTAAATTTTAGCTCTTCTATGGAGGGCCTGGAGTGCTCAAAGAACAAACCAATTTCAATGTTTGAACACGTATGTGGTGTCTCCAAACATCTAACGAGGGAAGAACATGACCAAATGCCTTGCAGAAACCTATTTGAATTAAAACATTCAGTGCTTGTGGTGGTAAATGTGTGACCTCAGATTCACTCAGAACTTTGCATTTTGCACAAGTCCTTTCCCATAACAATGTGTTACATACCGACGACACCAGAAGGCAGGAAGTGTAGGAAACAATAAACTCCCATTGTTGACACAATTTTCTTTCATAAATTAAACCAGACATTTGCTGACAAGCCTGCCACAAATAATATTCAGCAATTGCGACTCCTATTATTAAGGTTAGGAATGTGTCTAGCTGAAATCAATTGCATCCACGAAGATGAGGAAGCCTGTCTAGCTAACATCAATTGATTTTATTAAGATGAGGAAGCCTGTCTAGTTCCCATGTCCTCAGGCGATCCACCAGGAAACATGATCTCTCACAAAGTTTTTGAAAATGTTTATCCACTGCTGAGCATCTATTTATAAGTGAAAGCATCAGGACTTTACCTCTCTAACAAATGTTACTTGGACAAATGACTTTTTAAGTGACGTTACTTCCAAATTCACAGCATCATCGGTGATCCTCCAAGTTTATGGGAATAAGGGAAGCAATAAGAGAGGTGTTAATACTTGTCATGTAAGGGTGGGAAATCTAGCTGATATTGGACAGGAATTAAATGCAGGTTCCTTCTATCTTTTGGATTAACAAGAAAGTCAGGATCCCTCTGCCTTGAAAAGACCGGCCAGAATTATCACCCAAGGACACATCTCCAGGCTAGGTGATGCTCATGGTCCTACTGATAGGTCTCTGGAACCGGTGAGAGAAGGAGATTTTACTCTGTCCTTTCGTATTCTTCAGCCTATGGTGAACCACATGTGCAGTGTCACTGGCCAATAGTACTTACCTTTCCTGCTTTCTTAACCCCTATTCGGCTGTAATCAGGGCAGGGAATTTCCCCTCACTTTTAGAGGAAAATGAAGTTATTGGCCTTTCTCCTTGGCCCTGTTCATGAAAAACTGATAGTTCTCCAGAGTTTGCATCCAAGAATATTAAAACAATAGCAATAAAAGAATCACTGAATCAAAAGCTTCAGGAATATCCTCCAGCCATCTCAGACTTCAGGGATCAGTGGATATAACTGTTGGATTTAGCTATACCACCTGCACAATTCATAAATATATTATTGGTAAGAAATCCTAATTTGTGCCTAGGAAAATCACCTGGAGTTAGATACAGCGTGATGTTATCCTTTCTGTCTTCAGTTCTTGTACTTTCTTCTTTTTACTGAGATGCAGTTTGTTGAAGATAGCCTCTGTTTTATTTGCTCCTCCAGTTAACTTGTGTTGAATCAGTGTCATGATGCTTTCCCCCCTCATTTCTCTTGTCTACGGCAAAATGGTCTGTAAGGGAAGTTTAAGAAAGAGAAATTGTGTCTTTCAGAACCTTCCCTTCAGGAAGCATGCCTTTGGTCCTCTCTGATCCCTCAGGGCTGGGATCCTATTTACATCCATCAGCTGGTACTCTTGCCCTTTGGCTGATTCCCAGCTCCTGTGTGCTGTTGTCATCCAGCTGCTTCCCCAAGTCCTTTTCAGGACCATGTGTGACCATATTTAGCAGGGAGGGCGCTGGAATGCCAGTCAAGATCCCAGAGACCTCAGTGGGAACTGGTCTCAGCCCCTGATGCATAGGAAAACAGCAGGTTGCTTCAAGGGTGCTGGGCTGGTGTCCAAAAAAGAAGCAAGGTCAGGAGTGAAAAGTCTGAGGAGAAGTAGTAAATGTTTTTGCCTGGTGTTGATGTCAGACTCACCAGCCTATTCTTGTCACCCCATCCCCTTTTTTCCATGAGCACACAATATTAGCTGTCTTCCCTGGTATTCCAAAATGTGTTAAAAATGAACATCTGCATGCCAGAGACCATTTTAGTGAGCTCTTGTGGGACCCTGGGGTGATTCTTATTTGAGCTTTTGCTTTAAAATATTTCTCTCTTAAAAATACTGCCTAATGTTGTCTTCTGCTACTAATGGCCTGAAAAAAATCTGTCATTTCTCCTAAAATACAAACTCGTGATTCTTATTGTCCCTAATTGTACCAAACATAGTTTTCTTTAGAAGAGCTTTAGCTTTGTGTAAGTGTATCTGCAAGTGTCTTTTCTGCAAATTTTCTTTTCCATTTCACTTCGTGTATATTGCCTTTTAACATCTGTGTTCAACTCCCACCAGATTTCAACAGATACCCTCCTTTTTCTTGCTTGTGGAACTGTACCACTTTGGCCATTCACAAAGTCTTTCCATCAGAAAATTCCAATTCATTTTTTGATTGCCTACATTTGCCTTTCCCATACACCCCTCTCATGGTTTCGGCTCTTTAACCTTTCTAAATCTATCTCTTATATAGTGAGACTATTTTTTATCTGACTGGACTGAATATACTCCCCTTGGTAAACACTGGCTCCGCAGCAACCATCAGCTTCTTGATTGATGGTAAGTCTTTATCCGTATAATAAGAACTAAAATATGACTACTCAGTTGTGACAGTCTCTGCATTTTGGCTATTTATTGCAAATAATTAATAACAAAATATTAATTGAACAAGCACCACAACCTTCTCTGGCTTTATTTATTTGTTTATTTTAGAAGACTTATGGCCTACAATGAAATAAATTTCCCTTCTGGGTACATGAAGTGAAAAGCCAGAGTCCACCTGAGTAGCAGCATTCAGAATCACAGCTGGCTATGACAGAGGCCTTTTCCTCCAGATATTTTGCTGAGCTCTTGGTCCTAAAACACATATAAATTGGGGTCCTAGCCCAGACCTAAGTGAACTGGAGATGCAGAGGCCAGCAAGTGACTCTACTTGTCTCTTGCCGGTGAGCCAAAGAGCTGCTGCATGGACTGATGAACATTTAATGGAGAAACACAATGGAAATATTTTTACAGCAATAAGCATGGCTGCTGATTGAGAATTGAAATTAAATCTCCCTTTATACAGGTACAGCATACTATTTCCTACTAAGCTTGTAGTTTTAAGATGCTTTTGCAATTAGACCTTTTGCTTCTAAGATTACTGTAGCAACGATAGACCAACACAGTTTCAAGCCTGCAAAGACTGCTACAGGGACTAATGCAGATAAACCAGGCAGAATTTATGGTCCAAAACCAGACACACAGGACATTCCTGGGTCACTTACTTACGTTTTATTGCTTCAACTGAGATAATTCACATGATCTGTCTCATTTATTCATCCTCCCATCCTAGAAAGCCACCTGGCTTCTTCATCTTCTGTTTCATAGGAGTTTACAATACAGCTGGTAGTCAAGGTTTACTGAGAAAAAAGCCAGATAAGGGACAGATGTGCATTTAATTGAAAATAAAGGCTGACTGTTTGTTAGCAATAAATCAGTGAATAACACAACCACAAGTGGTCCACCTACTCACTGGTTAGTTATAGTAATAACAGCGTTTCCATAGCTCTTCAGATTGCTCCATCCTCATGCTGAGTAACCTCCTCTAGTTGTTTCACAGATGGGGAAGTGTGAGGTACAGAATATATAATTGCCCAAGCCGAAGGAGGCAGCATAATATCCACAATATTATCCACAATAAACCTGCGTAGCACTTAGGCAGTAGGCTTCATCCAGCACGCAATATAGTTGGCTGTCACCACGAGCTAGTTAAAACTTGTTCCCTTGCCCTGACTTGTTGCAAGTCTCTGCAGGGGCGGGACTGTCAGTGTTGCTACCTCTAATGGCCCAGACTTGATATTAAACATATAGCAATGGGAAAAGTATAAGATGATACACATATACTTCAAGACTTACAAGGAAAAGTATTTTTAGGATAAATTTCTGTAACTACTACCTAGGAAAGACTCTATTTAGGGACTTTTGTGACTGGAAACAGCCTTCAGTCCAAGTCCCAAATCTTTCATTGATTCTTTTCAGCTTAAAGCCTAAAAGTCCAACCCAGAAAAGATTTTGCAGTATCTCTTGGATTTGTCTTTTGCTGCTTGACAAATAGGGGGCTCCTTGACCACAGAGGAGCTCCTGTTCTGCACAGAGATGTTGCCCTCTAAAACTGCAGTGGGATAAAACGGAACTCCCACGCAGCTATAGCCCTTGGGGAAGCCAGACCAGGAAGGGTGCTGAGCAAAGAGGAAGCTGGAAGAAATCAATCCCACAGTGAGTTGAAATTAAATATTTGTGTTTAATTAAAAACAAACAAACAAAAAAACCCAACACAAAATCACCTTCCTTTGACAAACCATTCTGATGAAAAGCCTGGTAAGCTGCCTCTTCCTCTCACTTCAAACAACCCCAAAGCAAGCTTTTCCTTGAGTGCATATATTTTTGCCTCCTAATAATGACTTGGCAAGCAGTGAAATGTGGCTACTGCTACTAGCTTACTAATGCTTTGTTTAGGAATTAAAGGGGCATCCCCATGTTGGTAAAGTGGCACCTGCTTTGTACGAATAGGCAGAGGCCCTTAGCCAGCTTATACCAGTATAATTAAGACAGCATAAACCCTTATCCCTGACTTCAATCCAGTGAAGCTTTAAACAGATAGGAGTAATTATTCCAATTTAATTTATTCTGTGAATTCAGATGAGCGAACTCTACAAGACTAAGGTGTATTTTATACATGTTCATTTGTTTCTATGCTAGATATCTTTTTTTAATTTAACCATCTTGGCTAAAAACAATTGTGCCTTCCACAACTCCAGTCACACAAGGCATGCAAGTCTTGCCATCCCTGCATATAACCTGCTTCTATCATGGTCAAATTTTGTCTTTGAGTCTAGGCCCTGTATTGTACATTCTTACAGCCTCTAGCACAGTGTATCAGACACGGATTTTAAACCCCGTGTTAATATACATATTAGATTAAAATAAAGGGCTTACACTCACTGAGTCACTGCTTTCCTCTGCAGAGATTGTGATTGTTTCACCTCTGCTGTTCTGCCTGGGCACTTGAAGCTTCACATAACCATGCTTTGAAGTGCTGCTTCTAACTTCACAATTTACTGTTTGAAATGTCTGATGTAATGCTATCTAATCCTTTCCAGGGCTTCAGGGAAGACAAGCTTTCAGTTTGGTGAAAAATGTATTTCTGTAGGGTGATTAGAATAAAATTAAATAGAAACCACTTGTGGAGTGATTGTTGCAAGGCAGCTTGATAAGGGTCTCTTTTTGAATGAAGCAGGGGCCAGCTCCTGCTCCATTAAAAGCAATGGCAGGTTTGCTGTCAGACTCCATAAGCTCCAGATCAAACTACAGCTTCCATTCAGGACATTTTTTACTCATTTTTAATAAGGTTGATGTTCAGGAAGAGTTCAAATGTAAAACATAGGACCTGTTTTACTGGATACTTGAATCCCTCTTTTTTTCTAAGTGGCCGTACAGGTTAGAAACCATACGTGGAGGACCTGAGTAGTCTTACACCTGGTAGCAATCACTACTCTGTATTATGCACTCCCTTCCTAACATCATATGTGAGCAGATGGGGTCTTTCCTCTAAGGGTGCTTTTTATTCATGTTCTTGAATTGAAGTTATCACTATGATCTTAAACCATTTTTATTAGAGAGTCTGTTTTCAATCAAGAGAGAAGGGGGGCTTGCAATGAAAAAAAGCCACTGGTGGGTAAAATGAACCACTACAGAGACAAAAATAAACAAAGAGAAACTTCCTCAATGCCCTATTTCATCTTCCTTTTTCCTTTTTATTAAATAAACCATACTAAATAATTGAACATAATATTGTTTTTATAAGCACTGTCATTAAAACAGCTGCTAGTTTAGAACTGAAACAGCTTAGCATCTTTCTTTGTTTCTTTCCTTTTTTTATTCTTTCTTTGTCTTTTTCTTTTCATTTGTACATATACAATTCATAATCAGAAAGGAAATAAGAATGCCTTAAGGAGAAAATTTATTCTCAGGACTCAAACTGTCCTTACAAGTTAAGGTAAAGGGGTGTTTTGCTGCTTCATTTTCTTTGTTCTCCTATAAGTGACTCCAAAGTGATACCAGTAAATATGAAAGGGAACTCCATACTAATTTTAAGTGTCCCACCTTTGAAAAAGAAAGTTGTATGCAATTATCAAACAATAATAATGATGATAATGCACTCTGACAGCAGCAGTTCATGAAGAGTCCAGCTGAAAGCTGAACATGAAAAATGCACAGCTCAGGTCTTGCCTAGATTAGAGGAAGTGTCTGAAGATTGATTACAACCTCTGTGTAACTGCAGTGGGGTAGTAGGAGATATTTTCCCCTTGCAACCACCTTCTCTATTCTTCTGCCCACAGTTACCATCCTTTCCATAGAGGCAGGAGGATGGGAAAAGCATTCACCTTCCTCCAGCCCAGAGCTGGTAGCACTAACACATGCTCATGGGCCGATTAAGCAAATGTGCCCAACTGTGGTGGCCCACTGGCCACACTGTTAGCTCAGCTGCAGGAGCTAACTCTCTTGCAACACCCTGAAATCTGCCCAGCATGATTCATTAGTAGTAGCTAGTCAGTGCTGGAAGTTTAGATTAGATTGCGCCAATTTGAGCTGGCTGAGCCTAGATTAGGTTTCAGGTGTTGACATACAGACATAGCAGATGAAACACTGATAGCCGAGGCAGTTGTGGTCTCCAGCTGCCTCCCTGGGTGCCTTACTCCTGTCTATTGCCACCTTTTGCAACAAAGGCAAATCACAGGTAGAAGTGAACACCTATAGTTCACTGAATTGGTAGGTCAAACTGAATTTGGCACTGGGCTGGGACAGCACGCCACGCTCACATCATTTAGGAACAACTTCATGTATAGTTCAGGCTTGCAGGCTGCAGTGGCAGTGGGAGAGAGAGGTGGGAAGCTACCACAGCTGGGTGTGATAGCTGTTGCCTCAGGCTGGGTTGTATCCTACTGCGTTTGTAAGTCAATACCCTTAGCCACTTTCTTTAGGGTAAATGTAGCATGACCCCGGAAGTTTAGCAAGCTGAGTTACAGCATCAGCAGAACATAAACTCAGCTGTTTTTCCAAGCTCCCCACCAAGCCAGCTTGACTTGATCCCTACCTTTAAATTCTTACAGTCTCAACAGATCTTACAACTGGATGAAAATACATTCAACTGAGTTCTAGTGAAATGTTGGGGCCAGCTGAAATGGACAAAACCAAGATAAGCTTTTTAAAAACAGCCTAAACCACAGCATGTCCTTTCCATGGCAACTGTGCAAACATGGTGGCAGCAATGATTTTTAATACTGAAAAACACTTTGCAGGCGCTCTGGGAACTACAGAAAGAGTGAACTCCCAAGAGATCTGGCTATTGGGTGGCCTGTGTATGATACATTTATCTTATGCTTCAAAGAACCTTTCCTTCCCCCCGCCCCTTAAATTGTGGCCTTTCCTACTTTCATGAGTTCAAAAAGCCAGAGGAACCATTTCTGAATTAGCTTAACTTTTCCAGGGAAAAAGATCACCTTAGTACAGTAAACCTACCTCTTCCAGTTTCACGCTGGGAAGTTGCAGATCTTCCTGGGGATGGGAATAGAAAGCCATGGAAATAATTTCATCACCTGTCATTGAAAGGAGAGTGAAACAGACCAAACAGTCCCCCCCAAAAGAAATCATACCAAATTTTCCAGTTTTTAAAGTGGATTTAATAACTTACATGTACTTGCAAAAAGCTTTATGAAAGTTGTGACTGCAAACAGTAACCACTTCTCCACTAACTTATAGAGCCTGGGATTTTGGTAACTTAAATTCATTTAAGAAAACCAGGAAATCTTTGATTAAAGCTTCCTTTATACACTTTGCAAGAGTAGTTCAACAAAAGGTCAAATGTCCCATTTTTCAGGCAGGCCAAGGCCTATACTGTTGAATACATCTCCAAATAAATAGTCCTCATCACTTTATTTTTCTAAAGAAGTATAGCTTCTCACTATTGATATTTGAATAGTTGAGATAAAATTAAGAGCAACTTGAATTTTCATCCCCCACAACACAACAACATTTCTGAGTTTAAAAAACCCCTCACATCTAAAAACAGTCTGGGTGCTTTTTTTAACATCCTGATTTCAACTTGAAGTCAAAGAAAGTCAAAGACAGAAGCAGAAATATCGTGAGAAAAAATAAACCCATAGTATTTCAAGCCGAGTGTAATACAAGAGGTAAGGGAACTGACTTTGGCGAGATTAACAGCTAGGCCTGTGTGCCAAAAAATTAAAGGTCTCCCATCATTATTTTACACTCTCCCTTACGCAGATTCCTGGACCAGATCCTTAGATGATATCAGCTGGTGGGTGCAGCCACATTCATGCGAGAAGCGTTACAGTGATTTAAGCTAGGTGATAATCAGCCTCACCAGTTTCGGGAAGGGAGTTGTATTATTCATTTGATTGAAAGGTATTTTCCAATTGTTGTGAAGTGGGAAATGTGTTTCGAATTCATCATTTTTTAAGCCTCACATGCATTGTTTGACTAACAAGGATTGTTTAGGTTGTCTGGGACTCCTCCATCACATCCTCCCAAATGTGAGGTTTCTCTCTGTTCTCCAATGAACCATTCTGGTCCAGCTAAACACACAGTGGCCAGCTTTGCAAAGCAGTAAGCCTTCTTTAGAATGAGGCTTTTTGGTTTCATAATCTTTGTGGAAAAAATGGACATTACAGTAGAAGGATTATGTTAAATTGCTTTCTGCCACTGAAAAGCTGGACAAAGGAGTAGTTCAAGGCATGGAATGAGCATTCTGAAATAAGCACTTAGTCACCGAATTCAGTATCAAGAAATTAACCTAAACGATTTCAAATTTACATATGTTTGTAATTTGCTTCCCAGCTTTACACCTTACAGAGACTCCCTTGTTTGCTGTTACTGTAGTAAATATTTGTTCACAGGCTGCTTAAAATCAAGCAGGGAGGTTAAGCTGGGACCAAATCCAAGACTGCATGCCTTGTCTGCATATCCTCCCAGGGCTCAACACTGTTCAGTGCTTGAATGGCGCAAGACTGAGTCCAAAGTCTGTTACTGCAATACAGGGGTTCCCCAGTTATGTTGGGATCTATGAATCAAACCAGAGACTTCACGTGAATGCTTTCTTCTGCTACTCCTCCTCTTCTGTGCTGAATTGCTCTCTGGAGGAGACTCTGGCTTTCTCTTTCACTATTAGTGTATAAATATTTTACAAGGGATGTGTCATCTTTCCTTGGATACGTAAATTCATATCACCTTCAGTTGACCATATCCAATAAACAAATTTGGGTACCTAAGATTTATAAGAGGCAACCTTCATGTTCATGGCTTTTGGACTGGTATCCAGAATTTTATTCCTAGTTTTTCTGCATCAGACATTAGCCAGTCTCCTGTTCTTTTTCTCATTCTTCTCCATCAGATACCTGTGCAGATTGATACTGCCCTCCTATGAGTTTTTTACCTTTCCATTTACCACTTGATACAGAGTAATGTCCAAACTTCACACAGGATGAGGAGCACCAAGGTTGTGAACATCAACAGCACTAGGCAGTTCTGTCACAGGTTAAGAAGGGAGTCAATGAGGGGTAACGCAAATCATAGAACTATAGAATTATTTAGGTTGGAAAAGACCTTTAAGATCATCAAGTCCAACTGTTAACCTAGCACTGCCATGTCCACGACTAAACCATGTCCCTAAGTACCACATCTACATGTCTTTTAAATACCTCCATGGATGGTGACTCCATCATTCCCCTGGGCAGCCTGTTCCAATGCTTGACAACACTTTCCATGGAGAAATTTTTCCTAATACCCAACCTAAACCTTCTCTGGTGCATCTTGAGGTCATTTCCTCTTGCGTCACTTGTTACTTGGGAGGAGAGACAGACATCCACCTTGCTACAACCTCCTTTCAGGTTGTTGTAGAGAGTGATAAGGTCTCCTGTCAGCTTCCTTTTCTCCAGACTAAACAATCCCAGTTCCCTCAGCCACTCCTTGTAAGACTTTTTCTCTAGACCCTTCACCAGCTTCATTGCTATTCTTTAGACATGCTCCACACCTCAATGTCTTGATACTCCTCAACCTACTTTCCTCCTCCTGGAGCTCTGTGACTGAGCAGAGGAACTTCTCCACCTGGACTCACTTCCCACAGCCATGTTCAGGATGCACGTTTTGGAACTGCTCTGTGCACGGTGCCAGAGCACTCCGCTACCCATCATGCCAGTGCCAGAGCCACTTGCCTCAGCCATGGAGTGCTAGTTTGGGTTACACCATATTTAACTTTCCCATTGTTGTTCCTGGCCCTGCCCAGGTCCCATCAGCTGCTGTGTGCAGACATCAGCAGGGCCCAGGGGCTGTCTGTAGCTTTCGAGCTGATGTTAGATGATGTAGTTTATGTACTTGTCCATCTTGTGCCATTGTCACAGCACCTGACCCTCCCTCATTCTCCTTTCAGACCAAGGCTCCCTCAACCAGATAGAATAACAGGATGCTGTGCAGCATCTGTGATCAACAGCTACACAGATAGATATATGATGTTATCTGGTGTGCTGGAGTGTGTAGAAACAGAGTCATGCGAGTCTATCCCCAGTGTCTGAACCTGCAGGGGCTCATTTCCAGCTGTTAGTGCACTTCAGAACATGGGAATATTTATCCATGAAAAAATAATAGTGTTTTACAGAAATGGCCCAACGTTTCTTAGTCAGGGTCACGAACCCCTTGAAGGTCACGAGAACATTCAAAAGGGTCATGACATTTTAGACAGCAGAAGTCAGCAGCAGCTCAGTTTCTCTAGAGAGGCAAAGTGAGAATCTGCTGTAAGTGTTGGCTGTCAGTGCTTGCAATAGCAAGGGAATTGCTAACTACACCACGTTTAATTGCTATTAGTGCTCAGTTCTGGCAGGGGCAGGGAGGAGAGGACAAGCAAGTGCACCAAGCAGTAATACCCCTCTCGCTGTCTTGCCCTGAAGGAATGGAGCTGCAGTGGCTTGGGAAGAGGGTCACATGGAGAAAGATGAACCAAAAGGGAAATGTGCTTTGTAAATGTTTGAGAAACCCTAGTAGAGTATAATGCTCCTGCATTAGAGCGTGCCTGCTGCTGGGTTGGGTCTGCCTCGGAGCTCGGTGTTTGGTAACACCACCTTGTCCATAGCCTTCAGCAACCTCTGCCATTTTGTTTATTGCTTTTGTGCTTCCTGCAGTGTTTCGTTTCATTGGTTTAAGGGTCACTGCAGTCTTTTCACTTAAGCACTGTACAAATGATTTTGCTGGCTCACTTCTTATTTCCTTTTTTTTCTTTACTCCCATACCCTGTGGCCCCTGCAGAGCTAAATTCCGGTGTGAAAGGTTTAAAACTCCAGACAGTTGTGAAACTGCTTTGGCAAATTAGCATCTTTAGTTGAGATTAGTCTTAAAGTTGTTATGTGACATCTGAAGACAAAAACCTGTAAATCTTTCTAAAATGCTAGTCCAATAGCTTCGATATGTAATAAATACTGAAATTCTGTAAAACATTGCAATCCATTTTATCATCTTTTCTAAACAGAAAGAGCAAAGTCAGGAAATTCATTGCTGAGGAGTTATACTTTTCTTTGAACCTACTTGATACTAAACATTTGGGGAGTTAAAGCAGCCAGGTTTCAATGTAAACAGGCAAATGACTGAATTACATGCACAAAGTGAACTATTCATTTTTTCTTATGTGTTGAGTGAGCTTTTATGATAATGGGATAATAATGCTTTGTAATCATTTAGTGCTTTCCAGCTAGAGAAGTACAGTATAGCCTTAATCTTCTTAGTGCCACTACTTAAATGTTATCTGTCTTACCTGCCTATCCTCTTGCAGGCTACAAATACTATATTTCTACTTGTTTGTCCTCTCTTAGGCCACAGACCCATGCTTTCTAGGTGTACCAGCAAAAGATTTACAAACCCCAGACACTCACAACTACCTCATCATTAAAACCTACTACTTTCGTGGAATGCCAGTTAAATGGCTCTTTTTTTCATGCCCTAATCAATTTTATTTAAATCAAGCCAGCCTAGCTTAAACTAGGCTTTAAATAACAGACATTTGCTAAGCAAGATTGCTTTGACTAGAATAATTGAAGGAGACCCTCCAAGAGCTATTCAGTTCCTGCGTCTGAGGAGGTGATGTCCTAGATTAAGTGGCAAGCAAGGAGTAGAGGAGATGCTTGGGGATGTAACTGTTTCAGCCATTACAGCTGGAACTTGAAAAAAATATATGCCAAAGACATTATTAGCATGCTTCTGTCAACCCCCCGCCTGCTTTCCCATTTTAATTATGTGTTACTGTAATTTTCTTTAAAAGTTTGGATTATATCCCTTATGGCACCCTATGCACAAGAAGGGCTCCCCAATTCCCCCAGTCTATTATGTTGTCTCTTTAAAACTCACCTCTGTTGTAATGCTCCGTAGCGTCTGGTGGTCTGTGAACTCTGATGGCTGCTCTGATCCAAAGTAGTGTCTATATCCTTCTGCTTTGCCCGGTGTGTCCTTCCTCCTGACCCAGATAGAGCGATAATTTCACATACTTTCATGCTGTGCCAACAACACCTAGAATTGCATGGCCACGATCAGACGGGCATCCCTATATACATCCCAAAATAGCAGTAACATCAGCAGAGAACATAAGTGGCTCCCCCTAACTCATGCAAGAGGACTGCTGCTCAGAATGGAGAAAGAGCTTAGATCTTTTGTCTCAGTTATTTACCGTAACCACATACTCCTCCTTCCTAGCATCCCTTTCCAAAACATACTGACATCAATTAACCTTTTCATTGCATTAAACCTCTGCTTTTGCCTTTATGGTGATGGAAACTTCTGTAATACCAACAGCCTTCAAGGAACACCATGAAAGTCCAAAGGATAGTGAAAATTTTTAGTTCAAGGGTTAAAAACTAAGGAATAAACTGAAATAAGTAATAAGGACAAATTCATGTGCCAGAAATTGTACCTTCTTTGTACAGAGTGAAGGGTATTACTGACTGTCTGCAGCTGAGAACAGGAAGCCTCCACAGAGCTGCCTGATGCCTAGACACATAGGCAGTACATATAGGCTGGGATGTACAAAGGTGTCTGGGGGGTATTTCCCATGGGACAGGCACTTTTGGGCATGGAGATAGGTGTAATTGCACCAGTAAAATGCCTAGCGACTTCCTGCTTTCAAGAGCTTTTCCAGATGCAACCCCCAAAACACGGGCCATTATTGAAAGTCTTAAACTGCAGTTCCATACACTAACAACTCTTTTCTTTTCTGGGGACGGTTACCAAAGGCTCATCTTGTGCTGTGACCTTCACAGATTATAGAACTGTAGAATCATTTAGGTTGGCACAACAACCCCTTGCAATGCTACAGGCTTGGGGAATAGTGGCTGGAAAGCTGCTCAGCAGAAAAGGATCTGGGGGGTGCTGGTTGACAGCTGGCTGAAGATGAGCCAGAATTGTTGTGCCCAGGTGGCCAAGAAGGCTTGTGTCAGCAATAGTGTGGCAGCAGAGCCAGGGCAGTGATCATTCCCCTGCACTTGGCACTGGTGAGGATGCACCTTGAATCCTGTGTTTAGTTCTGGGCCCCTCAGTACATGAAAGACATTTTGGTGCTGGAGCAGGTCCAGAGAAGGGCAGTATTACTGCAACGGTGGACTTGGTGATCTTAAAGGTGCACTTGATCCCCTTGTCCAAATAATTGATAAAGACATTAAACAGACCTGTCCCCAGTACTGAGCCCTGGGGAACACCACTCGTGACTGGCCACCAACTGGATTTAACTCTTTTCACCACCACACTTTGGGACTGGCCATCCAGTCAGTTTTTTACCCAGTGAACAGCACACCCATCAAGCCATGAGCAGCCAGCTTCTCCAGGAGAATGCGGTGGGAAATTGTGTCAAAGGCTTTACTGAAGCCTAGGTATACAGTATCCACTGCCTTTCCCTCTTCCACAAAGTGGGCCACCTTGTCACAGAAGGGGATCAGTGTGGATTCCAAGGAGAGCAGTAGCCGAGCTGCCTACACCACCTCAGCTGTGAACAGAGCTCCCTCTCACACCCCTCCCTTGCTGCCTGACACACACCCTTCTGCCGTCCTCCACAAAGACGTGCTTTTCTGGAGGACGCCAAGATCCGCTTACCAATTACATCATCTCCCCTTGGTGAGCACATATGCTTCCACTTCAGAGCCTTGTTTCATTTGCTTCTTGTCTCTGTAAAAAGGGGTTTCCTTGAAAACCATTTTCCAAGTGTGCTGCTTACATTTTCCTCAATGTTTTCACTGTCCCTTTTGTTCTCTTTCTGTACCATTTGCTAATAAAAGAATTGGGAAGTGTCCATAGTAGCTGAACTGTGCAATAGTCTCCCTGTTATGTTCTTGCCTTTTTTCCCTCCCCTACCACAAAAGTGGTATCTAATTCCCACTGAAGCAAGATTTACAGATGTCAGCCATCTTTTATGTGGTGACAATCAGTATAAAGAAGAGAAATATGGACTAATTTCTTTAACCTGATCCTATACATGCTCATTACTGCAATAATGTAAACAATCCCTACTTGCTGAATAAGGAGATATCAGAGGGATTTGTAGTTTGACAAAGACTGGCTGGATACAGGTTTGCTGGATCAAGCTCTCAACAGGGTCTGCACAAAATCTTTGTTTATTTTGCCCTGCTGAAATTGTTCAAATGGTTTCTCATTATCATTGGGTGGGACTGAAGAGAAGCACTGATGTCAGTTTTGTGACATGTCCTGTTATTTAAGTAATTCACAGTTTAGGCTGGGACACATTTGACGTTCCTAAATAATTTGGCTTTTTCCCCTTTTTTTTTCTTTAGCATGAATAAATGAGGAAAGAAGAAACTAACTACCATTGGCAAGAAAACAACTTGTAGTAAGCAAAAACCTCTTCCGAGTTTCTTGTAAATATCACTCTGGGTTTATCCCTCCTAAATCATGTAACACCCTATACCAGACCTATATGCAGAGTTGTTGAAAATGTTCCCTAGGAAGGGATTTTATAAATTCAAAGGGCTTCAGAATCTGCTAGGGATCTGTGCTTCAAGGCTTTCAAAAAACCCCACTCCTGCTGAGCTTCGGAGCTGTGAGTACTCACGCTGAACTTAATGGGTTTACTTACAACTTTAAAAGTTAAGCACATGTTTAAGCACTTAGTAGGAAAGCCTGGACACTGACCCAGTGCTTGTAAGAAAGAAGCTGTCCAGGGCTGCAGTGCCATGGTCCTTCTTTGTGACAGCTGCTCTTGAGACTCTCAAATATGAATGAGGCAGTTATGTTCTCCTAGGAGATTTTCAAATAAATAAGCCCTGAGTGAGGGTACATCTTTCACCCTCACAATTAGACTGCTCTGGTGACTTTGGTGGTCAGGCTGTAATCAGGGAAACTCTTGTATGGCTGCTTACACAGACATAGGTTTGATTTTCACATCCACACACTGGTCTAATACAGTGTTCATATTAACGTATCTGCTCATGGAGCTAAAAAATAGTGGCAAATTTGGCTTGCACTCTGTGAAAGAGGTTTTAGAGGGTTACTGCTGCATCCAAACATGTTTCACAGCTGACATTTGTCAATGAAAAAGCAGAGCTCAATGAAAAGGCTAAATGTTCACAAGGAACCTCTTTACTGTGAGGTTAATGAGGACTTGAAAGGACTTGCACTCTGGCCTTAGCTGTGTATGTTTGTCTTTTCTTTTACTTTCATCTCTCCTCCCTGATCCCTGGTCTCTTTTCATTCTTTTTTGCAGCTTTTAATTTGTGTCTCTGTATTAAACCAACCAACTTTCCTTCCTTCACTCTTTCGTTTCTTTTCCTCTTTCTTTCTCTTTCTTTCTTCCTCTGCAGTGTTTCCAGATTCTGACTTTGACAGATTGTTAACAACAGAAACTACAAAAGTGTCTATTGCTTGAATCTATTCATGATCTCTCTTGCTAAAACACAATGATTATTAGTGATAACAATACATGGCAAACGATGTAATAGACTTAGAAGGAAAATTCTGGTTCTGTTTGAAGATGTAAAAGTTTAACTTTGCAGGGTTTAACTTTGCAGGGTTTAACTCAGTCTTTTTTGATCTACAACACATGGCCAGATGAAATACAGTATTTGCCTGTTTTAATGCTTTTTCCTTTCTCCTTTAAATATAGAAAGCTTATAAAGAATTGTTACGTCTCATACTTAAAAGAACATGAATGCACATTTTTATACAAAGAGTACTGTGTATCCTAATGGAACAAATTATTTAATGTTATTGCAGATGAACTACCTATTATACTCAATAATGTATAGTATAAATAAAACTACAAACCTGTCAGAATACTAATTTTTCTGTGTTTTCCCCCACAAAAAGCAGTCTAAACTCTCATGCAGACAAAGTGAGGCTGCTGTGACATACAAGAGGTTTGTAAAAAGACTTTGAATTAAAACCTAAACTTTCAAACATACATAGATCAAATGTGTAAATAGAAAAACGTCTCAGCTCACTGATCCTAACATCTGTAATTGCATCTAGATTCAGCGAAGCTAACCCCTGCTCCCAGTGCTCTGATATATCCTCATGTCATCTGCTAACCCCTGGCTTATAAAGACAGCATTTCTTCTCCTTGTGCCTAATGAAATTGTACTTAAAAATTAACTATGGAATAATTGGGAAATAATAAACTAATGCTTCACCATATAAAACGTTTTCTAGGACAGCATACTTAATAAGATATAGCGTCAATATAGGGTTGAAGATAATTGGATGAGTTGACTCACCGTATTTAGTGGCAGGGTTCCCTGTATAGATCAGTTATCCTAGTATTATAGGTCCTTACATTCCCTTCTTGCAGGCTACACTTATACCATAAATTTAGCAGTGTGAAGGAATATTCCCAGGCCCTGCAAGTCAATCTTCCATAGTTTTAAATTATTATAGAAGTTTCTGGCATCTTTTTGGCCTGTGTCAGCAGTTTCTCAAATTGTTCCCAGACATGGTTCTGAGATTAGCACATGGCAGCAGCCATTCCCAACAGGCAGTCACCCTGTTTTGCAGAGCAAGAGATTTTAATATACTGATGTATTATTTAATAGAATTTAGTAGTATTGCTTTTGGCAGTGCTCCATACCAGGTGGCCTCAGTGCCAGACAAGCACTGGCCACATTTAATTTTTATTGGAGACGTAGCCTTAGTATCTAAGCTCCCACTAGTTGCACATTAAATGATACAACTGATAGTATGATAGGTAACTGCATTAATTCTTCAGTAGAACAGTTTGGACAATATATAGTTTTTGGCTTCAGCAGACCTCTCATAGTTGCTCTTCTTGTTGTATGTATTGTTCCTCTCTAGAGGGCAGGTTGAGGAAAGGCACGAAGATCTATGAAGATCTTTCCTCATTGGGGAGTTTCTTCCTGCATCTTAGACAAAAGTATACCTTAGGACAAAGTGTAAGATATTGTACTAGGGAGAGAAAGACCCTTTGTGTTGAGGAAAAGGTTCATCAACCATGTACCTTTAAAAGATTTTTAGAGTATGCTGATATGTAGTAATCTGGACCTTTTTCTTACCAAGACCTACATTCTTGCAGAGATGTCCTTCAACATTCAGGTATTGCAGAATTTACCTTTGTCCTAATATCTTAATACTCAGCTATTCTGGGATATAATAATATACACACATCTCATCCAAGATCTGCACAACACCAGTGGAAGAGTATAGACAGGAGGAAGGTAATGATGTGTCCTCTCCACGTTGATGGTGTTCAAATACTTGTCCCTCTATCAGTACTGCTTTTGCCAGTCTCTGGATATACTGGATATTGTCTTGGCAGTCAGATCTCCTAAATCTAATAACTCAGCAAGTCACTTTCAGGTCCTTAATAACATTTTACTACAACAGGCCTATTAGCTGACTCTGTTTGTTCTAGTTTTTGGCACTGGAAAAGGAGGCAGATTCCCTAAAATCCTGTGCTGAAAAACTGTAATACCAAACTAACAGCAGCCATAGTAAATAAAAAGCTGAACTGACCTAAGTCACTGACAGAGGTGATAATTATTTGCCCTAGATTTACGTGACTGTAATGCCAAAATCTGTACCTGACCTAGTCACCAAAAAATTCTTAAGGACAGAAACAGACTTGTGTAGAATGCAATTCTTCTGTTCTGATTTGTTCCTGGTTTTCTTGTAGGTTTTTTTTGCCATCTATCTCCCTTAGCTGAGATTCTGTGCATGAAAACATAGACTACTTTTTTTACTACTCTGATAAATGAGCAAATTCCCAGCTCAGTTGAAGATGTCCACACCACAGACATCTAAAAATATTATGAATTTCCTTCCTAGTCACACCAAGTTTCCAACCTTAATAGCAGTTTTGAAGAATGGAGCAAAAGAACTCATACTGTTGAGATTTATGCTGGGATAAAATGTCAATACAGCAAATACATGACTATTCATTTATATCTTTTTATTACATTTATAGGTATTTAAAATCCTTCCTACAGGATAAAACACATCAGCCTTCTGTGCATTCAGAGATAAAATCTAAGCTTAGCAGAAAGACATGCATTATATACACATTTACAATGTATACATACAGCCATATGCTCATAAGCAACAGTTTGAAAAGCAAAGACATTCATAGCATGAGCTCTTTCAAGCTGTGGGGTTAGAGGCTTTAGCTACACTCAATAAAATTAATTTCTCTCAAGTAAACAAGAAATGCCAACAGCATAAAAAAACCCCAAAACCACAATGCAACAAAGGGACAAGATAGGGAATGGCTTAAGAGGGTATCGTTTGCATCAGCTCTATGCTTGCTAATATCAATTACATATTAAAGGGAAATCTGTGAGTCTGAGTCTTGTAAATAACAAAACACACATTTGAACTGAAATTGTTTATCTTGCTATAGATTCTGGAAAGGATAGCTGTACATTTGGGGTTATTTTTGCTCATTTGGTTGGATTTTATTTGCCAAATTAAGGCCTGCTTTACAGAGAATCACAAAGAAAAATGAAGTCATTGTTAGCTGATTTCCTACCTATGCAGTCCTTCTTGGAAATCCTGCCACCAACGATGTGTGCCATATGAAGAAAATCTGGGATTAATTAAGTGAGAGTGAACTCCTAACCCATTTGAACTGTCATGCTGAAGGTCTGGCACAAAGGATCTGGGGGAATACAAAGACTAATCACCATTGTAGGGTCCTTTGGGCTACTCTTCACACAAGTGCCTGTGTAGTAAAATGAGCCTTCAAAGTGACTGTTGCACACTGAGAACAACAAAGACATGACAAGGAGATGCTCATTGGACACTGACTCGCTTTTGTTCAAAGACAATTCTTTGTTCTCTTTAGAAAACAAGAAATTATCTCAGCCTTAAAGTCATCTATCTAATCATAACTCCATATTCACGAACATCCAGTGAAAAGAGCTAGAGAGAACAGGTTTAGTTTCATAAATATTTGGTAAAAAATGGTTACTTTTTCCATGCAGCTTATCTGCTGCATTCTGATTATAATGGCAGAATTTATGAAAGTTTATCAGTTAAATCACCTGGGGATCTCAGCAGTGAACTGAGCTATATAAAACAGCTGAGAAAAATTTTCCTATTATTCCTGAGTTCAAGAAACTGCATTGTGGACTTGCACATAGTCACCAAACCATAGAGCAGGCTCCACATTGCAAGGTCTCCTTGAGATTACAGGGTCTTTGTATGGTCTATTACTGCTACCAGGTTTCTGGGACACCTTTTGAACTGTGATCTAACAGCTCCAACCTTGTTGGTGTCCTGTCTGTGTGTCACATGATGTCAGAAAATACTTTTCCTGAGTTTGTTTAGTTTTGTGAGTTGCGCATTTAAAAACTTGAATAGCTGTGCATGTCAAAGAAAAAAATAAAGTAATACTGTAAAAACATTATTGAGGTTACAAAGTCAAACACTCCACTCTTAAAACCACAATTAACGAGTGTTCAAAATGGTGTGCCACATCATTTTATAAACCTGCAAGTTCTTAAAAAACCCATCCCACTTCAGTCTTCTACTCCCACACAGATTGTTGATTTATTTGCTTGGGGGATTTTGTTTGTTTTGTTTTGTTTAATTATTTTTTTATTCCTGTTATAGATGTAACTCTTCTTATCAAGATCCGAACCCCCTTTTCGTTTGCTGTATCAGTAGATGAAGGTGATCAGTACACCAAAGAGTTCACTGCAAGAAACCTTGACAGACATCTACCCATCATCCTCCCAACAGCCCACTCATACCTAAATATAAAGAGAAAAGAACACAAGCATTGGGACCATCTGGAATGTCTTCAACAGTGAGAGTTCATCAAAAGATTGCACTGCATCAATTTGAAAACACTCCAAGATTTTATATTTGTTTCAAATGCTTTTTATTCAGAAAATACATTTGTATAAGTATTGTGTGTCTTTGGGAGGGTGGGGCAGAGAAGCAAAGTTCTGATGGTGCTCTGTTTCATTAAATCATCTTTGAGATTTTATTCTATTTGAATTCTGAAATGAAAACAAATTTTAAAAGCAATGCATGAAAAAGAGTTGTGGCCAACTTTGGTGTCTCTGCTTTATGTATTTGGAATACAAGTCAGAGTATCTAAGTGTCTTGCTTAGATTTAGGCAGTTCATGATATGCTTCCCTTTCTTTAATCTTTTCCTAGGCATTTCTTCTGAGTTGCTGCTAGACCCCATGAGTGTAGGCTTAATAGACCCTGAGAGCCTGCCTGTACCTGTGTTATAGCAGATCCATACTGAAAAGTTTTCAACAATCAAGGATTTTGCAAAATTTGACTACAAAAGGGGGAATGAAGTTTCAGTTCTACAGAATCCAGACAAAGAAAGCAAAACTAAAACCTTCAATCGTTAAACCAGGTCATCCTGTTTTCAAGATGCAATCAAACCCAAATGCCTAGAAGACATCAGAGCTGGAAAGATTAAAGGGAAACTAAAACCAGATCTGAAAACAAGTGGACTTTTCTTTCACATCCTAAACTTGGTACTGAAAAATGTGGCTACCCAGCCCTGGCAGTGCCACCTGAGGAGACTGCCATAGCCAGACCGCTTCTGTCAGCTTGCTACCAGGCCCTTGAGGGAGGATGCTGCCTCCTCAGATCCTCTGTCTGAGACAGACAACAGGCTAAAACCAGCCCTTTTTAGTCAAAATGAGCTGTGTAAGAAATGGCTTGCTGTTGAGATTCCTCAGTCTTGCCTGGTTGTGCGGCCACACTGGATGAGGAAACACCATGCTGAGCTCTGGGGCCAACCCATTAGAGGGACAACGGTGGTGGGGTAGAGAATAAGCACCAGTGGCAATGGTGCGGGGGAAAGGAGTTTGATCCCCCCGTGCCACAGAGGTGGCAAGTGGTCTGTGAGCAGCACATCAACTGTTCAGACAACCCTGGCCAAGGGGATGTGAAGCAACTGATGAGGCACAAGCCCATGATCCAGGATGGGCACACTCCCCAGCAGGATGAGAGAAGCAACCAGAGGAGATGGCGTCCTCAGCTGGCAAATGTGTGCGCAAGATGGGTGCTACCCAGTTTCCTGGGTAGCAAAATTAACACTGTGTGCAAAAACATTCTTGCTGCTCCCCATACACAACCTTCTGCTTTGCACTTTTAATAAGTATCTTCCTCTAATATGTCTATTAATGGTGTGGTGATAGGGAGAATGGGATTTGGCTTACGGCCAAGTACTCTTTTATCTTGCGTGGTGTGTGTTTACTCATAAATTCATCATTTGGGGGTACTTTGGGTTGCAGAGAATTTATGCTGAAAACATCTTTTTGAAGAGAAATGGCCTGAGGTGGTTGCAAAGCTTTGGAGCAGGATGCAGCAATCCCCTGCAGCGGCTGACGGCACTATTTATTTTCATTTGAGAAACAGCGAGAGCGGGGCCTGCCCCAGCCATCTCTCACTCCATTCAGAAAGCGATGTTTATGGACAGCTGCAGGGAGTTACTCACAAGAGGCTTAAACAGGGAGGGGAAAAAAAGGCCATTTCTCTGGGCCCACCCAGCCACTGGGTTTTTCAGCTGAAGGGCAGGCTCAGTTTCATCCCAACTGGCCAGTGAAAACTGAGCTCAAACAACTGTCAGGATCACAAAAGCCTGAGAGAAGGAAAAGACGGTGATAAATGTGGTGGCAAGTCCTTCCCCCAGAGCTGCCCAATGTGTGTCTTGTTTGGACACTGTCATAGGGTTAACGGTGGTGAGCTAACATGGGGAAACAAGGAAGGGTCATTCACAGACCTCAGAAAGATGTTTGGAAAAATGTTTAAAGTGCTTATTAGTTTAGAGGCCCTTTCAACACCAACAGCTCCACGTGTTTCACTGGAGATGCAGCTGACTTGCATGGGTAATTCCACGCTCGGTTGAAGCAGCATAAATCCAGTTTCGGCAGCATTTTGTAGCTCCCATGGTGTTACCTGTCTGTCCATCTCACTGCCTGTTCATCTGTCCATGCTGTTTTTCGCTGTTACCCATCACCATGTCATACAAATATCTTCCATACAAAAAACTACCCTTATTGTGCATCATGGTGTCTGCAGTATTTGTCCTGTCTAGTGCAGACATAAGGATAAGAACTCCTCCTGGCAGAGGGATTTCTGGCTTTTAAGATTTTATGATTTATTTAAATGCCTTTACTGGTATACAGCTTTTGTATTCCTCAGATGTGCCTTGGGGTTTTTACTGTTGCTGG
The DNA here is from genome assembly GCF_000696875.1 of Nestor notabilis. Taxonomy (NCBI): domain Eukaryota; kingdom Metazoa; phylum Chordata; class Aves; order Psittaciformes; family Psittacidae; genus Nestor; species Nestor notabilis. The sequence goes on from NW_009938691.1 coordinate 82,452, forward strand.
TATGCTGGTGGGATCTGGAGAGGTTAAAAGAAAAGGAGGGAGTTTTCTCATAGTCATGGCCAAAATGGGGACAAATCCCAGTCCTGCTGCAGACACAAAGTACCAGCTGTCCCACTACAGAAAAGAAGCAACTCCCCACACCTTCAGTTACTCCAGTGTGTGCTGTGATGACAATGTAGGGTCAGTAAATTTAAGGAACTCTCTCCCTTGATATTTATGTAAGATTTTAGCAAAGATTCTGGTCTTTTATACCACCTACTTGCACAGTTATATGCCATAAATCTTCTATGACTTACAAAAATATGTGATGTGCAGTACAAAACATTTTCTCTTACATTCTAGGGAAATCCAAATGGCTTGTCCATGAGTACCTTGAGAGTGAAAGCAAGATTAAATCTATATTGTCGTCACCAAGACTTTGGTTATGGTTTCATATTAAATAGAGGCAGTCATCTGCCTGACCAGAATTTAAGTTGGTTAGGTTTTCATCTTGATCAAAGCTACTGAACAGGCTGGAAAATGCTTCGTGTTTCATATTTAATTCTTCAAGAATCAAAAAAAATCTTTCAACTGTGGAAAATATTAATGTCTTCTGCTCTTCAACATGTGGAGTCCATGCACATAATGACAATATGATTTTCAAATGCACTTAATAGTGCTCTGACTAAAATTTTTGTATGTCAGTGTAATAACAACTACTATTAATTTGCCTCAGAGTTAAAATAATAGTATTGATAATTGCATGTAATGCATTTCACCCCAGAAGTCTACTCAAACATTAATAGTGTGTAGAATATCTATGAAAATATCAATTTAAATCTGTTTTATTGATTATCATAAACTCAAAGCTCCAATGGCCTTGTAGTTATTCTGTTCTGCTGCTGCCAGAAAGGAGCTAACACTATTATGTGCCAAAAGCAGAAAGAGAGTAAAACCATGTAAAAAACGTTTGAAGCCATGCACTGACATGAAACTGGTATGTCAGATCCACCTTGTCACTGCTGGCCCAGTGCCCTGCACTACCAAGGAAGGTAGTTGATACTAAGGGTAAATGTCTTCTTGCAGCCATGTTTAGTGATCACTTTGACCCCAATCATGGGAGAAGACTCAACAATGAAAGATCTCAAAATGGACTCTCTGTAGTGTTTCTGCTACTGATTTACCCCATCTGGTACTCTGTCTCCAGGGACAGTAGGTCTCTGAGACTTCAGAAGACTTGAAACACAAACATGGAAAACATTGCTGAGAACAATGAGGAGCGCTGTTTTCTTTTCTAGGACCAAAAGGGAACAGAAATGGGAGAAACAGACTCACAAGACTCAATATAGAAACAGACGGAACCAAAGAAGTAAAAGACTGCATGTGAGAATTTTTACAGTAGGTTCTTTGACAATATCAATATCAAGCCACTGAGATTGTCATTCTGCAGTCATACCTAACCAACAAAGAAAAACTTAAGTTAGGTCCTTAAATCTCAGTAACATTAAGCATGTCAGTAAATGTTTTGCCAAGGTAGGCTTATAAAGAAATGCTTGGCAGCACCACTTTGGTATCACTCAGTACCGTCCTGTCAGGAGTGTCACCACTTCTCAAGCAAATGCTTCAGATTAAAAAAAATAAATCTCAAAACTGTGAGAAAATTAGCCTTTGAGTAGATCCAAGAAAAAGTTTCCAAAGAAAGCTACAATTCTAAGCTCTCATATAAATCTTCCCTTGGCATTTCAGGTTGCAATTTTCTTACTTTAAAGACTGTATGTTTTTACTATGCTCTTAGATTAATTTTTAAGTAAGTCTGCTAGTAGTACGGCTGTTTGTGAGAAGCCATATTCTCTATCTGTCCAGAAGAAGATCCTCTAGTAATGAGATGAACCTCACAGGGAGGTTGCAAACAAATTGCAAATGAGTTTTTCTCTAGGGATCCATATGTCCTGCTGTTTTGCCTATAGTTTCCTGCTTTGTCATCCAAGGTAGCAGTAAGCACAGTGTGGGCTGTTCACATCTGCCTTCAGTACACCTGGCTTCAGCTGCAGGACTTGCCACAGTGCTATCTACATGGAAGAGCAGGCTAGCCTTGAGGCAGTGCAGACAACCCCCAGACACCATGGTGTTGTTAAGGGTGAACCCTGGCAAACAGAAGCTCCATGTAAAATGATGGTCCTTGGCTACATGCCCCCACACCCAGGGAGCCCTGCAGGGAAATGAGCTAAGTGTCCCCCAGACCTCCACCCCTTCAGCTTGGTTTCCACAAGATGGAAACAACTGGACACTGGCCAAGGCCTTACTCAGATGGCCAGGGGCAAGAGACTGGAGACAGCATGGTAGGGCTCAGTCAAGACGGAACCAGCTCTTGCCCATTTCTGATGTGAAGAAAGGCCAGTTTTGCCACTCCTTATTGCCTGACACAGAACATCAAACCAGTGAGTTAGGTCACTTTTAAAATGTCCAGGAGACCTCCATGGATGGATAAGGAACTGCTGAGGAAACTTAGAGGGGAAAAAAGAGGCATATAGAAGTTGGAAGTGAGGACAGGCAGCCT
>NW_009938692.1:0-271 GCF_000696875.1 Nestor notabilis
GGGACAAAGATTCGCAACCATTGGATTGCCCTCACCAATTTTTGGACATCGTTGAGTGTCATAACTTCTGGGTTTTTTTAAGATAGGTTGGGCAGTAATTTGTTCTCCCCTGATTTCTGTTCCTAGGTATTTGAGCGTGCTTCCCCTTTGAATCTTTTCCTCTGCTATGTTCAGCCCATATTGATATAATTTAGCTTGCACCTGTTGGAATAAGGAGTCCAGGATGGCTCTGTCCTCTGCAGCCATCAAAATATCGTCCATGTAATGCACA
>NW_009938693.1:0-867 GCF_000696875.1 Nestor notabilis
CGGCCAGCAGCCAGTTAGCGATAAGCCTGCGAGCATCCAGCGTCAGGAGCGCCAGCCAGCGTTCTCCGCCTCGGGGTGCGCGGAGCAATGCGCAGCTAGCTTGAAAACTATTCGTCTGATGCGCATTTATACTGTCGCGCACAATGGGGCCTCCACCTGCGCTAGCACTGCGGTAATACAGCAGTTGCGGAAAGCGCAGAGCTTTCCAGGCAAAACCAGAAGCGTACGGGGCCGAAAAAGTCAAAGCTCAGGCCGCTGGAAACCAGGGACTGGATCGTCTACAGTTCGGTGAACAGCACAGGTGTAAGATTTTGGTCCCACTCCGCTTTGGAAAACAGCCTGTCAAACAACATGCTTTTCATTTTGTATGTAAACTGTGATACTCAACAAGACATTGACGAGTATATCAGCTGGAAGTGACTCAAACACGGTTTTGCTATACTTTGAGAAATAAAAGTAACAGGAACAAAAAGACCTGACTCGATGAGCCCTGTCCCACCAACTTCTACTTTTGCAACAGCACAGGGTTTAAGTAGATAAAAAATACTGAATTCCAGACTACTACTCTTTTTGAGGTTCCTGAAAGTTTAGCCTGCTTCAGGATGAGAAGCAATTCACAGAACAGAGATCTTAAGAACCAACAGTGGGGGAAAAGTGTTGAAAGCTAACCACAATCTCCCCAGTAAGCTTATGGATTATCGTGGTCAAATGGCTTCTGACTCAGGCGTGGAAACCCTCTGTGAGAGATCTCTGGCACTCCAGTGAGATAACATTGTTTAAAGTAATTTAAACTACCTTGAATCAGATACAAGTTATTTTTTTCCAAAGCGAAGTCTCACAAGGGGGGGGGTGCGGCGGGGGGGTGGG
>NW_009938693.1:880-13126 GCF_000696875.1 Nestor notabilis
TAGGGGTATTTGTTTGTTTCCCTTTGTAACAGGTAAAATTATACTTAAGTGTCTTGTAGAAGAACTAAGAAATGGGCCAGTGTGTCTGGGAAAAGTCTATTCACCTCCCTCTGTACAAAATTGTACTGTCTGCTTTTGAGGCAAACTTTACAGCTTTGAGAAGTCTGCAGTGTATTCACTCATACAAAGCCTAACAAAGCTTGAAAGAAATTCAGTTTTGGTGGCTCATTTCTCTGATGTTAACATATTTATTAATCATTCTGCACATTTTCTCTTCATTAACATTGGGGTATTTGATGTCATTAGCAAAATACGGTGATAAGGTGACCACTCTGCCTGTGAAATAAGACATACCCTATAAACTTCCCCTTTGAAGTGTATTTTGTATTTCTTGGTAAGTTACCGCCCAAAAGAATAAATTGGAATTGCAATTAAGAGATTTTTGTTGTTGTTGTTTTCATGGATGACTGTCTTGCAAAAACTGTTTCTCAAACAAGAATTCCCTGGATTGTTTTCTTGTAAAAAGTGCAATACTTTAGGTTATATACCATAAAGAGTGAAAACTTGATGCATCTACTATATGCTGTTAAGAAGTTACAAAAAAGAATCACAATTAGCAATTCCACTGAATGTTTTACATCTTCAAAGTCCCTTTAGCCCCAACCTGAAATGTCAATGTGCGGGACCGTCATGTATTTGCAAAAGCTCTATTGGAAAAAGGAGGGATTGTTATGTGGTAAATAGCTGACCGCAAAATACTAAGCCCTATTAGGTATCGCTTTTTTTGAAAGTAAAGGCAATAACTATTGTAATATCCAGCTATTGCTCTTTTCTAGATTATCTCAGGCAGAAAACAAGCAGTTCACAATCACCAGGGGAGACGCAGGTAGCATTTTGAAGCTTTCTCTACAGTTAAGCATTAAAAGAGAATAACCCAGATCTTACTTGCCTTTTTTTCCAGTAGGTTTCTCACTGTTTTCCTTTGCTTAATCTGACTGCATTGGGCCTTTTTGTCTTTCATCCTATTTTTATACTCACTGCCCTTACTTTCATTCTTTTTCCTTGATTTTCTCCATAGTGTTATTTCACTACACATGTCAACAATATTTGAATTCTCTGTTTAGTCTACTGACTCTAATGGCTACTTTAACCTGACATTACCAATTTTGGCAGCATCTTCTCTTTCCTGTATTCCAACCTTACCCTTCTTAGAGGGTGGTTGTTCCTATTTCCTTTTTGGTGCTTGAGAATCAGAAAACCTAAAAATGAAGAGGCTGATTCAGTTAATTCATCCATCATCATGACCAGGCAAAAAGCCTTTAATACAAATTAAACAGTGTGCCCATTCATTTTATATTGCCAAAGTGACAAATCTTCCGCATACCACAGACAAATGTCTTCAGACCTCTGCTGTACAAAATGTTTATTTATAGAAGGATGTTTTTCTTGGCTTTTCAACACATTTTCAGTTAAATAAATTCATCTAGTACTCCCTGTAATGGAGCCTTTATATCAGACAGAATCAGAAAGGCAGAAGAGACTCCAGATCTCATATCCTTAGGCATTGTTAAGGAGCAGGCTTATCTCTGACAAACACTTCTCTTGGAGGCTGGAGGGGACACTGCCTAACCAGCTAGAAAAGGATTAGAGAAAATGGACAAAGACATGCAGGAATCAGGGATCTGGAAGGGAGAAAGAACATGGCTTGTTCCCTAAGTCTTGTCAGCTCCTGAAGGTGCTGCCAGCAAATGCTTTATACCTGGAATCAAACAGGCCAGAAGCAGAAAGAATGAGGACCTCACTGTTCATCAATTGATGCTGCACTTCACTAGCCTTGTTATTACAAATCTATTTATATATCAATATTGATTTTGGAAAGATCTACCACTCCTTTTCTGATATTGAAATCTGTACAACTGAAATCTATGAATATATATATATAACATAAATGTGACCCGGGTTCAAGGATATCAAAAATGTCAAATGATGACAAAGGATATTATTTGGAATTACAATGTTATGCTTGGATTGTCACTGAACTAGAAAACAGCATCCCTTTCCAGGACTAAGCCACTGGACTCAAAAGCAGCTAGAGACTGTTAAGTAATAACATAAAAGTCAACTGGGAACTCAAATGTTCCTACACCCTGGATGATACCCAACTTGCTTTCTGCTATTATCCAGACCTCTGTACATCTAGATTCTTGAGATGTTCATTAACAGAATAAACTTAAAGCTCAGGAAAAATACAGATTTCAAAACTTTAAAACTTTCAGGCAGAATAGCTCACTAGGACAGTGGAGGATGGGAATAGATGACTTCAGGGTCACAGAGGTAGGAGCATAACGTAACAGCTTACTGGTTAACAATTCTTTAGGTTCTTTGAATCAATAAACTACAGGAAATTGATCAAAAGGAGCAACTGCTCAGCTTTAAGTCCTTGAAGCCTGAAAATTCAGGCTTCAAGTTTCCCTCATACCATGGTTCTTTGTTGCTAACAATAAAAAGGCTAGGATAGCTGTCTGTGACATGGTTGGGGAAATCAGAAAGGCTGTGAAGGCAGGAGTAAAGCAAGATCTGTTATATCTGCACTGGATAAATATTATGATAGGGCTTTACTCAGAATTTAAGCTTTTAGACAACATAAATCATTGAATAGAGCAATTCATCAGAGGAGCTTGCAAAACTCCCGATTTGGACCAAGCAGGGCACCAGACCTTGTTCAGAACTTACGTATCAAAGAACTGTTTCAGAATTTTGATCATAACATATACAAATTCAACGGTCTTGTGGAAGTGAAAAAGCCAAATAAATTTACCATAGCAACAGTGAACATTGGAAAGAGGACTACATAAAATCAAGGAAGTTTGTTAAAAGTAAATTAAAAGGAATAGCCAAAGGGGGAACTGACCTGTATTAGAATTTCTGAGTATCTATCACCTGTCAAAGCCAGTAAGAACACCTCTGAAGGATTAGCAGAGCTCTATGTGAGAATAAAGGCTAGTATTAAAAACAAAAAGGTACTCCTAAAAAAAATTGTGTTCAGATGAGGAAAACAGAAAATAGCAAAACCTCTGGCAAGTTGAAAGTAAAACTGCACAAAGGCAGGCCAAAAGCATCTGAAGGAAAATATTGGTAATGGTATAAAACTTTATTGTCAAACCTCTTCCAAACACACCAGAAGCAGGAAGCCTGCTTTTGTAGGCTTTGCAGGGCTCATAAATGATCATCATTTAAAGACAGAAAGATTCAACAAAGATAAAGATAGAAAAAGTGTTTGCTTATGTAGATACTATGAGAGATTCATACAGGGGAGTAGTAAATTTGTGTATATAGTTTGTATAACTACACAAACCTAGGAGAGTTTTTTGAAAGGTATATGGAAACACTGAGCTTAGATGATATAAGATCCTGTATTTTAAAAAAACTCCCTCACAAAACTTCAGTAAAACTTCTTGAAGAAATTAAGCTGCCTTGCAATAAGAGGAAAGAACCAGTACTCGGGTAATAACTGATTTCAGACAGGAAAAAAGGCAGAAATAAATAATCAGCTTCCACAGTGTGGTTTCTACTAGAGGTAAGGGGAAGTTTCTACTAGAATCTCACAGGGATGTGTAGTGGGTCCATTGCTATTTACCTACTCTTTTTAAATAATAAAAGAGATAACAAAATGACCAGGTTTTCCAGTGGTACAAAATTATGCAGGATAATAATTAAAAAAGAAAAAATAATTTAAAAAAGAGATTTGGAAAACAGGAAGGGTGAAAAGGAAAATTTATAGTAGGCAAAACCTTCTTTAAGAGGAAAAATGCATGGAAAACTTCAGCTTAAACGTAGATCACTTAATGGAATGACTGAAAGGAGATGGAAAATGGATGTATCAGCCTACGAAAGGCATAAAGAAGATAATTGTGATTGTTACTGTTTTACTGGTTAATATTGATAAAAGAATAATTATTCTTTGTCTCCCACAGTGAAAGAATTACATGCCATAAAATTAAGATAGTAGGTACGTGTTTTAATTTAAACAGACGAAAGCACTTTTCTATATGGTGGCTACTTGAACTTGAACTATGCAGGTGAGAAGTGTGAGCGGATTAAAAAAATTCATAGAAAAGACCATAAAGATCCATTTAAACTATAAATGAGGAAAACCCTACAGGTGTGACTGCCAGCTTCAACCCTGTTTAATTTTGAGACAACAAATACCAAGGAATGGGATTGCTTTATACTTTTTTCCAGAGTTGATTTTGTTCACCTCTTACAGAGATGAACTGTGTTCCAATGAAAATTGAGGTATTCTTTTTCATATAAATATTGACATTTTTAAACATTAAGGAGATTGTCTGTGCAATTTTATATTTAAAACAGGCTTCTGAACCTGAAGGCTAGCAGCTGTTTCAAGTGACAGAAGAGACTCCTAAACCCTTGGTAATATTGCTGTGTGGGAAGGTGCAGCTACATAGAAAGCTATGAGAACACTGATCTTAAGGAACCTAAAACCATGGCAAAAATTCACTAAGAAATAATTAATACAATGTTGTCAGTGAACAAGTAGCTAGCTGTGTCTATTTTACACAACCACTAATCAAGATTCAAAGAGCTGATTGTTTCAATTTTTAATTCAGTATTTTGAAACACAAAGATTTTAGTCCTTTAGAGGCCCCAAAACGTTACTAATACTATGTATTATACTTTATTCTTCCATAATTTTTTGTCACACACAGGAAACTTTTGCCATTTATTGGAAAAGAATATGGACACCAAAAGTGGGAGTCAACTGAAAATTATAGTCTATGTCCAGATTGAAAGCTGCCAAAATAAAATCTAAAATACATCCAGCCAGCCAGTAAACTGTTTCTCTTTTTCAAAATTTTCCTTTGCTCTATCATGCTGTTATTTCCATCTATTGTCATAGTACACATATTTTTAACTGAAGGAAGAAAATATTTCTATGTTTACTATAGTTTTCTCAACAAGCCCAAACTAGCTTGCTCAGTGGTAATAAAGAAAACCAAAATGTGGTGCAGGATGATCAGCCACAGTACAGGACAGGCTGTTCTGCCCATCCAGAGTCCCACTCCATTGCAGCTGGATGAGCAGGTTTCAGGTTTTTTTACACCCCGGTCCATTCACATCTTCCCTTACTATGTGCTAGCATTGCCCATGTTGCTTGAGGGGAGAGCTAGTCTCCCTCATTTCAGAAGCTTTTTTAATAGACTACCCAGCTGACAAGTTCACGTTCAGTTTAGAGGTATCTGTACCATGCTCGAGTTACACACATTAGCAGTGACTCTGTTCAAGAACCCAGCAACAGACATACTTGTCTGTGTTATATCTTACCTCAGCTGCTCCTATTTAACCAATACATATCATAAACTATTCTACATCAAACTACTGCTCTTAAGATCATTGATTATTACTTTTTTTATTTGCTAGGACACCCTCTATGTCTATCTAGAGGTCCAATCCATTGTGACCATTATAAATTTCTTGGTCTTAGTAACTCTGTGACAACAAACCTCTAATCTGTGACTAGAAAGTATTTCATTTATGTATTTTTTAATTTTCCACCTTGTAAGTTGATTACCCTGCTCTGAATGCCACAATCTGTCTACTAGTATATTTTTCCGATGATGGAAATTGTCTAACTTGCATCTGGTAATAACCCTTCATGCAGGAGGTTCTTTCACAGAACAGAAACATATTCATATAAGAGAAACTCTTACAGACCTAAGCAAGCTTTTCAGCTTCTAAATAATTGTTCTGTCTGTTTGTCCAAGGCAGTAGTGTTTACGATATGACACAGGATTAGAAACGGCCTTCAAGTCTATAAACATGTACTTGCCAGAAAAACCTATAAACTGTATATTTGGTGTCACTGAAGTCCAGATTCTTTCTTCGTGTAAGTCAGCATAGCTGCTCTGACTTCAGTGGAGTCATGCTGATTTACACAGCTGAAGACCTGGGCCTTTGCTGTTAGATCTGGGAATTTTAACCAAATTTTAAACAAAAAGAGAAAATTCAGTCACGTTTGTCCTTTTCTTCGGTAAGTCATGGTCTCCAGAAATTGTATTATGCTTGAGTCATTATTACTATAAAAGTACAAAACAAATTGTAGTAAGCTATTAGAGAAAATCCACAGCTGTTACATTTTAAGTACAATAAATATCCATGTTTATGGATCCATATGCAGAATCACATCAGCTTCAGTGGTGTCTACGAGATGAAGTAGTGTCTAAATAATTCACTGAAACCTTAACCGTAATTTTTATTTCCCCCTCCTGATTAAACCCTTGGGTGGATCAGACATCCACACTGTTATACGCACAGTATTGAATCCCTGAGGAATACATAGAAGGGACTTATTATCTTTACATAGTAACGCAAGTAAAATTTTGAAGAAAGTTTGTAAAGTATGTTGGGATTTCCCAGTGGAAAGTAATAGATAGTATAAACACATTTCTTGGCTATTTATAGCACACAAGTTAATCATGATGCCACAGACCTCATGGAGGTGCATATTCAAATGTGTTATGTTATCCCCTGTATCTTACCAGGTGATACATACAACAGGACAGCTATTCAAAATGCACAACGCGGATCTTCTCACCTGAATTCACCAAAATGTACACCTTTATTTCTGTGTAATAAATAAAATTGATTTAATTTTAAAGGCTTAAAAGGCAGCCCCAGGTTCACAATTACTTGAACATCATTTAGTGTTTATATTTAAGTCCCAATACAAGATGTTGTATATAGGCTCTTTGCCCAGAGACTAATGCAAGTCTTTTCAAATGTTCTGAATTCCAGTGTTACTCAATAAATTTTGTTCAGATGGCTATATTCAGTCTTTCCATATAAGCTTGATCAGCTTTCCTAACCCCTTGTTCCAGTCTTTCAGCTAGGGAAACATGAATAAACAGACAAAGATAGACCAGCATTCATTCTCCTAGCATCTTTCCTCTTAGCCTGTGTCACAACTGGTTAGAGTGCAACTCTTCCAAACAAGAATTGGCTTTCACCATGTCTTTGCACTTTGCCTGGTAGAATGGAGCCTATGCCTGTGCTGCAATGCAAATGAGTAGTAATTTATGATGATGTTGGAAGGGTGTTGACAGAAAGAGCTAATGGCACTAGCAGGGAATAACTGCATTTACAGTAAAAATAACTATTGTCAGTCAAAAAAAAGCAAACTTAATTTCCAGTGTTTAATCTTTATCACCTGGAACTCCCAGTAGAAAGAACATAATTTTCAGTGGCAATTCTGCTAGAATAAGGACTACAGAATTTTTCTACCTACTCCAGCGTAGGTAGAAAAGCTGGAGCCAGCTTATGAAGAGAAAAAAAAGAAAAAAAACCCCCACAGAACAAGTGAAATAAATATTGTTGGCATTTTACAATAAAATGGGAGTGCATTTTATAGGTGGCTAGCAGCTTGTAATTACCCTTAGTAAAACTAATCCTTCCCTGTGCTTATTAAAATGTTTCATGTATCAGCAAGCTGTGAAAAGGACTCACTACCAATCTCTTAACTTGCACTAAAACTGAGAAATGTCCACTTGAGTCATAGTTCCCAGTGCCAGTCCTGTTTCTCTGCCTGCTATTGGAATTCAAAGCCTCTTAGGGAATTAAAACTAACACATTAGTTCCTAATTAAATCCAAAAGGGATGTGAAATGTAACCAAATAACTTTAGTGTATTTCTTGGGAATATGGTCCCCAGAGGATAAGGAGCAATGGCTTTCAATTAATGATTTTCCCTTTCTAGCACACAGAAAACATCTGCAATGTTCTTTGACCCCTTTTAATTTCTTCAAGGGGAACGTTTGACTTGTCAAACTTCCCCCTGCAAATATATTTTTTAAAGTTGCTGCAGGTTTGTAATAATTTAGTAGGATAAAGAAGTACAGTCATTACTATTGCAGTCCTTTTTTCTTCAATTAGTATTTCTAATCACATTAGACATGTTTTCAGTATCCAGAGAGGATGCCTGATCCCTACAGCTATCGTGAACCATTAACTTTAATTAAAATTTACAAGTCTAATGTTGTTACATCTGCTAAAAGCATTAACTGCCATGTTAATTACCAAAATGTTAATGTTGCGTTAAAATATGAATGTTCCCTTTTGACAGTTCATCTGTGGCTTAATTATTTATTTTGGGTAGAACATCTCCTAAAAAAAAGGCATAAAAGCATAAATGCTGACTGAAATAATGAGACATAATGGGAAAACTTCATCTAAATAGAAAACTTAATACTTTAGAATACCAAGTGCTAGCAGAAACTCATTCTTATTCTTTGCTGCATCCAAAATAAAAACATGGTGCTTCTGTCATGTCTAAGATGTTGTTTATAATTGCGGCACATTCTTTTGCTATTACTTTGTCAGGTTATCTAATCTGTAGGACACAGTTCTTAAATCCCTGTAGCTGAGCATTGTCATTGTTTTGGCTCTAGAATAAAAGTTTCTCCACAACAAGATTTCAGGACTTCACATCAGAAACTTCTATTGACTTTCTGAAGGTCAAATATAACTCTATTTGAAATAGTTTTACAAAAGAAGATACCTAGAACTCAGTCCTTAAGTTACTGTACTCCCTATCCTAAGAATACATGATCAGTATAAGTGTAAGACTTTTCAAATCACTACAATTAACAACAGGTATAACAAAGTATTTTCAGTAATTCATCTAAAGAAAACAGAAACCTCTGGTTAAATTAAAGCTGTCACTTGCTGTATTTCATGGTAAGATATTCTTCTATCATATTGTTCTTAAAGGCATTGTCATTGAAATGAATAAATGAGAAAATTCTGACGAATGTTAAATATGAGTTACATGTTTCTCTCACATTGAATAATTATTTTAATGGCTGAAGTTAACAGTCTGCCAAGTAATTTTATAATGTGACTGCAAATAGGTACTGTTAGATTTTTATGCCATAATCTTTTTTTGTTTTCCTAATTTACATGAGAAAAATCTTAATTTTGCCTGTAGATCTGTTACACGTCAGATGTGCTTTCCTCACTCTGTACTCTGTCTAATGTTGGAAGTAGGCAGCTGTTTAGTGGCAAGTGCTTAATTGTTGTTGTAGGGTAGGGGAAGATACTTTTTTAGAGATCAGATGTCCAGTTCACAAGTTTAGACAGTTTATAAGAATAATAAAAAAATTTAAATGTACAAAACCCCCAACAAACACACAAAAAACCCACACACTTTCCAGCTCAAACAGTGTAAAGACCAAGCCATGGCTGGTTTTGCTCTTGCAGATTTGAGCCATACTGCATTCATATTCAATAGGACTAGCAATAAGACTTACTCTGATGTGTTCTGATCCCAAGGCTTTTTAAAGTACTTCTAGAAACAGAGAATATTTCTATTTTAAATTAATAGTTGTTATTATTTTGAAGAATGTAGCAAGCTGCTAAAAAGAATGTTTTCTAATAGTCTGCCAGAAGGCAACATATCTCCTGGGCTTTGTTTGCTTGTATAGATTTCATTGCCTGCGGCAATACTTCTTAAAGTCAAGTTTACAGAAACTTTTGTCTCTCTTGGGGACATGCATACCTTCCAAAGTTCAATATTTATTTGGGAATATTTGAGCACTCTAGAAAATACTGGGAAATATTTCAAATTTTTCATTATCAATTAATCTGATACTAACTTTTTTGTTGCAGAGCTCTAACTTGCATACCTTCTTGCAAAGTTCTCTATTAACTCCAGTCTTGGAGCGTGGAATTCACCCCTCTTGTTTGGAGTCTTCCAGTTCTTACACCATGGGGAAACTACTTAACTCCTTTTTTTCTGAGGAAACATAGGAACACTTTGATTTGGTTGCTTGTGGCTGCTTGCTTGACTGTCATTATGAAGCAGAGTGCAAAGGAAAGTGCTATACAGCCACTGAAACACAGAGACGAGCAAGAAGCTTCTCTTTTCTGCAGTTATCGCAAATCCTTTTATTTTGTGAAATGTAAATTAACTCCACTCTACCATGCCCACAAAGTAGGTCCAGCAAAAACGTTGCCTCTTCTCATTCATTCTGATTAAGGGAATGGAGGATCTTATTCAAGGATGTAGCATTAAGGAAACAACAGAGCACCTATATTCAACAGGTTCACAGAACATACAAAAAAAAGGAATAATTCGTGTTTAACAGCAACGCCTGCCTCAAAATTTGCATACCTTCCTTCTCTGACTACTTTTAATCTTTTTCTCTAAATGCATATACTATTAAATGGGAACTTTAAAAGATTTCTTCCATTCTCTTCACCAAACCTTTGGGTGGAAAATGCTTGTCTGTGCTGTGTATTCAGACAATCAGCGTAGCACACTGTCCACTGAAAATCTATGTTATTGAACTGTGGAACAGTGGAGTCTTCTTAATAGTTAATTAAAGACCAATGTAAGGGCATTATTTTATGATCTCTTTCAAGATATATTCACAACAGTTTTTATCAGATAAAACATCAAAAGGCAAGCTGAACAGTTTTGCTGTGAATAACTTTTTGATAAGTGACAGACTCTGCTTCAACAGTAAACCTTTTTTTGACCTTTCTTGTGAATATACTTACATTCTAGAATGAACATAGTGAAAACTCCACTCTTAGAGTTCTGAATATCTCTCTGTTGCAGAATCACTGTTGCTATAAATCTAGATTTACTTTAAAGAGAACAATATTGATCCCACATACCTGATGTTGTCTGCAGAGGAGCTCCAGTGTACGGTTTCATAAGACCATACCTGACATCAAGGGTCCAATTTATATGGGACTACACTATTCACATGTTTTATTTGGGGACATGATTTAAGTACCTTGCAGAACAATGCAGGTTTCTGGTTCATTATATGTATAAATCTGTGTGTGCATATATATATGTGTATTTGTGTGTCATATACACATGTATGTGTATATATTTATATAAAATTTTATATGTATAATTGTAATTAGCATATCAGAAATAAATACAGTATAAGTATCATGTCAAGGAGTACTGAAAACAAAACTTAAAATTCCAAAACTGAAATTGTGGTTCATTTAAAGCTAATGGAAATTTTCATTTGTTTCTTTATGACCAAGGTTTCCCTTCAAAGACTTAATTTCCACATCACATCCATACTTTCTGTTCTAATTACTTCTGCAATTATGCAAAATAATACTGTAGCAGTAGAACAAACACTGTTTACTTGACATTTGATGGACACCTTCCATTGACCATTTTTCAGATCTAAGGCTTATGCAATTCTATTGTAATTCTAGACTCTTGAAAGAACAAAGCATTGACTGCATAAGGCAGTGCTTTATTGTTTAGTAAGCAAATCTTTCAGACTTTTGAACAACTCTTTGTTCTCCATTTCACATCCTAAACACAGAAATCTTCATAATATCTCCTCATCTGCTCTAAACTTCAGACACTCTCAAGGCTAATATGTGGGACTAATTTCACCTTTTTGGTGTAGTCTCACTGAAGAACAGTGTTAATCGCTCTTCTCTGAGTATCTTATACCTAGTGTACTCAAAAATACTCTTGATCTGTTCAAGGCTTCTTATGAGCTACTTCATTCTTGAAATAACTCAAAATTTACATATTCTAAGATTAATGCCTTGTATTCTTTTAGAGTGTATATTTATGTTATTTTTGTAACTTCGTATACACTTGTGCAGACAAACCACTTTCTGAAAACTTTGTTTCAAAACCACATGCAATACAAGCTCACAGAAGGCCTGAAGTTGAGAGCCTTGTTCTCGCTTTTCTGGACTCAGTCCAAGCAGAGAAAACTTGGAAAGAAAAATGATTGTTTTAATGATCAGGATACAAACAAACAAAATGTGTATGTAACACTGGTATGCATCTGCACAGATACAAGAAGGAAAAATTAGCATTCATTCAAAGCTTCTTCTACTTTCTGACAGGTAATAATGATTGTTAATGGGACTGACATTTCCACTGTACAATCAAAACATATTCTTCAAAACCTATTGCATAATTAACATTACCTACACACGATTCACATCGAATAACATCAAATTAGAAAGACTTATGGGGCTAGAGTGTAGCATCCTGAAAAGCATCTTGCCTGGGTGTTAAAAGTGAGCCCTGATACCATAACCCAAGGCCAGGCTGTGTTGCTTATCTCAGTCACAGAAGTCCTCATTGTGTTCTGCCTTGCTAATATTAAAAGGTTGCACACACAAATAGAGGACTTTCAGGCCTCATTTTCTTCCCATACATTTTCCCAGCAGG
>NW_009938693.1:13157-53075 GCF_000696875.1 Nestor notabilis
TACAGAAAACATGCTGCTGTATCTGGTAATCCCTATGAGCTGGCAGGAGAGACAGGAGCAAGGTTCATGTCCTCATCCACCTGATTAGTGGGATGGTGTTGCCTTAGTAGCCTAAGATTAGGCAAGACAATAAAGGAGTTTAAATTCTTAATTTCATTATATGCTTATCAGGTCAGATACTGATGCAAATTGTATTTGTCGTCTAAATAAGCCTATTTTTTAGAACAGATACTACAGTATGCACATACCTGTGCACAGATATTTTCAGAAGCACCACATCTTCTGCATATAAACATTTCAGCTGTGTCCTGATGGCAACCCAGAGGAAAGATCAATGTGAAGAATTAACCATGTGGCCTCTTTGCTGAACACATGATGGCCTGCCAACAGCTTCCCAGTGAAACAGAAAGGCAAGAAGCCTAATTATTTTTAATGTGGAGCTCAATCATTAACATCATTATATGCTGTGTATTGGCTGAATGATGACCTTGAGGTGCCTTCCAAACCTAGAGTTTGTATGGTTGGAAGGAACCTTGGAGACAGTAACCCGTATCCCATAACCCATAATCATTTGTTGTTCTTTGCAAACTCTAAGGAGCTTGACATATCTTTTGGGTTTGTGGTGGGAGAAGAAGGGGAGAGGGAAGGGAGGTTGCTACCACACTTAAACCACAACACAGATAGTTGTTAAAACATGCTAAATAAAAGGTCTAGAGAAAAAAAAAAAAAAAAGAAAAAGAAAAAAAAAGAAAAACCTTCTTCTGCAGACTTTGATGTTTCCAAACATTGACTGTAAATTGAACAAGAAAAAAAATAAAGCAAACTGAAAATGTGCTGTCAGGACTTTTATAACACCAAGCTTTTTTATGATTTTTTAATGCTCTGATGACAGATATATGAAAATGAGTGCAAAATGCACAGAAGAAAGAAAATAAAACCTCACCATAGAATTTGCATAGACAAAAAAGAAAGTATAAAATCCTAGCACTGACGACAGTGTAAGCACAGAGTAACTTTCAGGAGAATTATTTTTGCAAAACACCAGTATGTTTCACATGCTTCAGTTTCTAATATGTCACTGTTAAATCAAAGAAGCTTGGTTTGCTTTTTTCCAAGCATGTAGAGTTAAGAAACATGAAGCAAATTCTAACACTACCAGTAAGGCTTTTAAAAGAATAAAGCAACTTGTTTATATCACTCCTATAGATCAAGCCTACAAATAAAATAGCCTACAGATTTCCAGCAGAGTACATGAGCATGCACAAAATATGGTAATTAAATATAGCATGAAAGTTTATATAAAGTGTAATTATATCTGACATTTCAGTTTATCACTTTTTGAGGATTTATGCAGGAAATATGAATTGTGTACCACCTATCTTCTTACTGAATCTGAGCAAGACTAAATTTTGTTCAACTTACTCTTTGTTTCCTCTACTCATTTTGGATACAAAACCATAATAGCTCAAGCTACATGTTAGGAAAATTGCATACATGTGCCCTCTTAGAGCTGAGGGCTTTTCTGCAGGATGTTATTTCAGACTACCTGTAGTGGATGCATGGATCACTCAAGTATAGAGATGCATTACTCTGCATTAGGAAATTATTTAGAATTTTGCTTCATATATTGCCATTATAGCACAGAAAAGGATCTAAACATATGTTTTCATTTGGACATCTACAATTCAACTGCAGTCAAATACTGAAATTAATGTCCCTGTTGAAAATAATCATAATATTGTACTAAACTTCACATATATTAAATGGTTCTAAATTGTAACTTGAATGTTATGTTGCTAGCAGTTAATCCAGCATATTGTTTCTGGCTATCATTTATCTATACAGTGACACCAAAGATTAATTTGGCCCATTTTCTTCCAGTTTCATTTGTGTTTTGTGCAAATTTGTATTTGCACTTTCAAAATGAAAATAACTTCAAGGCAAAAGTCTGCTATAATATATTTGTTGGTTGCCAAGACCATAAATCTGAGAACTCTGTAAAGAAAAGGAGAAGGATACTGATTCCAAAAGCAGTTTCTTATGGTAACTTTCATAGGTTTCAGTGCAGTAAAAACAAGCTTGGAAGCACTTAGGATCCATCTTTAGTTCTTCCATGGCATTTCTCCTGCTCTGGGATGCCTGAATGGATAGTCCAATAGAAGCTTGCAACAGATGTCACTGCCCATGACAGCACCCTGCAGTAAAGATTAGTCCTGTCCCTGCAGATCCTTACAAGCCTTTGTGATCAACTACGCTGTCCACACTCTTCAACAATTAATCAACAGCACTGCCTGTACTCTTAAACCAACACCTTTCTCTCCTCCTATGCCCTTCTCTGGGATGGGAACACCATACCACCCTGGGCTCAAATCAAGCTTTCTTTCCAGGACTCATTTTTAAAGTGAAGGCAGCTACACAGATACCCAGAAGTTAGAATACAGGCAGGCTGGGTCATACCACGGATATATTCAAGTGGGGTTTAAGCAAGCTGAATCAGCACTGGAATCAGCAAAGTATTTAATGCAGGCTCATTTACCCAGTTTCTCAAAGGGTGCTGGAAATATTTAGTCGTTAATTATGTGTCGAGGCAGCATGCCCAAGGCACTGCACTGTGACAGGAGACAGAAGGACCTGTTCTCTGCTCTGTAGCTGATCTGCTCCATAACCATGAACCATTCTGCCTGCTTCTCCCCTTGTGAATATGTCTTGCTCATTAAGACTAAGGGGTTTTAGGGCAGGGAATGTTTCTCGTCACAGGTGAAATCCTTGATGTGTTGCAGTCAACAGCAAAACTCCAAGCTCTAAGCATTCCAAGTTTTAATTCTATGCATTCATAAACTGTTTAATACAGTGAGGGCCCTAATGGCATTTCTAGGTATTATAATGCAAACCAATTACAGCTATAAAGCATCTCTTAAATTACAATTTTTAAAGCACCTGTTTAAGAAATCTTTCCTACCTATGAATGTATATTTATTTATCCAAATATTTGATTAAATCCCAAGCCTTCCATAGAGAGGGAAGTAAATTCATAATCATAAAAGAAATAGATGAAGAATAGGCATAGCATTTTCTCCCTATCCCTGACCAGGTATACTTCAGATGGATCAACATCATATATCAGAATCCAGACAACGTGAGGGGTTTAGAAGACAGAAGAGAGAGAAAAAGGGGAGAAGTTAGGGGGAAAAAAGAAATAACAAAAGCAAACCACATGTTTGGAAGACATTTGGATAGTGTGGAATTGCTTTGAATATGCTGCTCTGAGCCCTTGAGCTATGACAAATTTTAGCTTTGTTTTAAACTGGCATAGTCTGCTGTTACTGAGAATGCTTTTAATATTTCGACTTAAAGATATCCTTTAGGGTGACACATTGCAAACATGTTTTGTTTTGAATTTTTTTGTTGTTGTTGAAGTTGCAATGTAAATATGCACCATATTTGCCTCTGCATCTTCCTCATTATATACATTTTTAAGTCTTCTCTGTGAAGTATCTTCCTTCCAGCACCATAGCACATAGGAATATATTCTGAATTTGACAATGACAATATTCTGAGTAGTTTAACTGCACAAGGGCAGAGACCATGAAGGTAGGCAACAACATACAAAACTCATTTGCAAACACTGAAACTGACTTCCTGAGAAGGCCGCAGCAAAAAGTGAAATAAGCAAATGATAGGCGGGGAAGGAGGCAGAGAAGAACTCCCTTGTATGATAAAGGGAAAGAAAATAAAATGCACATTTGTTGATATAAAGAGGGAAATCCTACTTTTGTTCCTTCCTTGCTTCACCATGGCTCTGGTTTCTTCTGTGCAAGTCTCCTCTTCCCTCCCCTCACCCTTTACTTAACATGAGAATTAAGAAACTCAGGATTCCTTTAACAACCTATCACTCCGTTTACACACCAGCTACTGCAGTCCATTTCAGCAGGTTTAGTATCAAGACGCATGCTTCCAGGAAAATCTTGCTTTCCTTATTTTTCATGAATTCACTCTTGATTCACCCAGTCAGCACCAACCTGTGATATCCTATTTGAAATCCAAGGATGAATTCATGATTACTATGTAAGCAGGTCAGTGGCTACCAGAAGTGAAAACCAGAAGAGTGATAAGAAAGGAAACCTACATTATGTTGTTAAGACGTGTTTTCTAAATCATCCTTTTTAGATTGCAATATTCTTCGATAGCTGTTATGTTACCATAGCAACTACAAGTACTTGCTGTGGACCATTGTGCAATGGACTACACAAAACAGAACTGGTCCTTGCTGTAAATTAAAAGAGAAGAGACAGAGATGCTTGGAAGGAAAAGTACAGATTATTGATCCAGAAGATCGTATGTGATATCACTGTATCAGCAGACTCACAACTGACAAACTTATTGTAGACATCACAGTAAAGGAGAGGTTTGAGGAAGGATGGAGCCTAAAGAGCAAAAAATGATTGTTTGAATATGCTAGCTGGTGTTTGAACACGCGTGCAGGGTAGACAGAAGGCAGAATTTGCTACTTTTAGTAATGAATAGGATTGATAGGATTCAATACTTTGCTAAAATTGCTGGCTAATATTGAAAAACTATTCTTCATATTGAAATTTTATCATCCATTGTGGGTTTTTCAATTTCATACTTTAAAAATTTTACAAAACTTCATATCATTATGACCCCCCAAAAAGGGGAATTATTCTACTATATACTTTATAATTTGTACATTAGACATTACATTGTCTTCAGGTGTTGAAATTAGGTGTATTTTTGTACTAGATCACTTGTCATTGCTTTCTTGAATTCAAATTTGACTATAAAAAAAAATCTGTCATTTAATTTTTAAACATGCTTAGATTATTACATTTCAAAACAAAGCAAGAAGTGATTTAAGTGCTAGGGAAAAAAAACAAACCCAAGCATTAACTCAATCTGTCAGATTCAGAATTGTCAAATGCATCACTCTAAGCAGCACTGGTTTTGTCATTTTCCTGTTTGCCTTTAATATCTTCTTTGAATAATGTTCAACTACATTTTTTGTTTTGTTTTTCTAAGAGAGCCAAACTTATCTTTTATCTTGAATTTATGGGCACAAATCAAACAAATCTCATTGTTCTGGCATGGTATCAGCAGGGAGGGGTTCTTAGCATTCCACTACTACATTAAGCAAATGACAAGACTTCATTTTTCTCATGCTGAAATACAATTCACATGCTTGTTCCTGTATTTTCTGGCCCAATGCCACTACTATGTAGAGAGTAACAACACTGACAGATTTCTGAAGACTGTATTAGAATAACCATTTTAATAATTTGTAAGACTCAGTGCTATTTTTAGTTCTTGAAGGTGAATGAGATTTGCTCCGGATAACATCTGTTTCCTAACAAATTTCTGGAAGTGTTGTTATGTCTGATCAAGCTTACTGTTGTAATTTTTTTCTGAAGATCAGGCACCAGGTAATTCATTCTTATTTATAAAATCATTGGTTACACCCAGAATATGGTGTGATTTTATGTTGTTGCTGGGTTGGGTGAGGGTTTTTTTTTTCCAAATATGCACATTTCAAGAATTGAAAACACAGTTTTACCTAGATTTTCTTTTTGTTATATATCAGCAACTGTTCAGATGAGCTCGTCAGTCTGTTTGAGGAATATTGGCCACATTTTCCCACAGTTGCAATTTATTTATCGTACTGACTCCAGCCAGAAAAACCGTGAAGCTGGAACCACTATTTTAGAAGATGTGAATATTTGCAGCAATGCCATTTGCAACATCAGAATAAGTCTGAGTTTGTTTTCAAATATGAATATTAATATTTCAACAGGAAGAATAAAGGCAAAGCACTCTTTTGTGGAAAATTAGCCCATTCAAGAGAGTAGTGAGGAATACACAAACTAAGGCTGGTAGGATTTAGACCCTTCCACAGCTTCCATACACCTTCCACACACCTTCCACCAAATCGCTGTTGATTGATACAGTTTTCACTACATTCCTTACATTCTTCCAAAACACTATCCAGCAAAAAGGTGTAAATAGAAGTCTATGATGAAGAATTATAATCCAGGACAGTTTCTATATTGACTAATTTAATCTTTTAAACGGCAATTACTTCTAAAATTCTTCTCAATACTGATCTTTTCACATACTCCTCCCAGTCTATGTATATAGAAAACAGACAATTCTGCAAGCTGTTCATTCTTCCAGCACTTAAGTAAGGGGGATTTTGGTGGCGCTTTTCTAATAAGAAAAAGTATGTATTTAAGAAATTGAATAGATAATTTGACAGAGGAATAAGATAAAATGTCATTTGCTCAAACCAGAGGATACACTGAATCATTTAAGAACTCTGCAGCAAAATTTGCCTCTTGGCAAACTGCTTAAGCATATTTCTGTGAATGATTTGTCTTTTTTCTTTCTCCTGGCACTTCAAGATGCAGATGGTAGATTTCTAACATTTTTAAGTGTCTGGTTGTTGTGCTCCATCATCATGATATACACACACTAAGAAGTATGAAATATGGGCTTTTACAATTTCCCTTCGATTTCTTAAAATCAAACAGCTTTTCCCTGCAAAGTATTCTAATAATCCATTCTCCTTTTTTTTTTTCATCGTCTCATCTATACTAAACATAATTCTACCCATCCTGTTTGAAAACTACAGTGCAGGAAAACACCGACATTCCCTAAAACATTACTCTGAATAACAATCTACTAAAACGTAAAAGGATGTATATTTATTTATATACACTAGGCTGTAATTGACATGCTGCTTTTCCATAGAAAATAATTTCATTCTCTCATTTGAAATTGAGAACTACTCAAATATTGATCAGTGATGAAATGTGCAAGTTATAGAAGTAGTTTACATATGGTGTGAGGGAAAAATATTAGGTTAGATGGATTTAAAGAATTAAGCTATTGAACGAGTTAGAATGAAAAACATGTAACAGCACATTGAGCAGATGCAAGCAGGAAAGAACTGAAAGGAATATTGACACAATTAAGCAATTTAATTTTAAGTTCCAGTTGTGTGAATAGAAAAAGAAATCTCAGTTATGAAAAAAATAAGCAAGATTGAATTGTCACCTAGATGTGGAGAACACAAAGATATGCTGTTAAAATCATTACTGCATAAATGAGAGAAAGGTTAATTTTGTTCACAATGACTAAAAAGGAGGAAAGGAATAACACAATGAAAACACTAAGGACTTTGTTTTAGCCATTTTACATATGAACTAAAATCCAGCCATCATAAGATCATGCTGGAATAGCTAAGGCTTTAGTTTGGGTGGAGGGAAACAGGTGTGAAGATGAAAGAGTGAGAAGATGGATTTGGATGTCATTTGCACAGCAGCAATTCTTGAAGGACGTATTTCCTGATAACAGAAAGAGTTTAGAAAGCACAAAATCAGGGAGGCCAGGCAGAACAAGATTTAGAGGAAGGACACTATTTTCAGAAGGATACCACAACCAGTCATGAGATTTTGCTTGAACAAAGTAGAAGCTTTGGCAAAGGTATTTCAATTATGGTTAATGCATAGTGTACTGGAGAAGAACTAGGATGAAACATATGTTGTCCTCATCTTTCTTAAAAAGAATGAACAAACACTTATGGGTACCTTTATGCATGAGAAAAATTCTCACTGGCTGTGTCTCAGTTTCCTTAATCCTACAGCATTATATTGGAAGTTTGAGAACCAGTTTGAGATGGATTGTTGTTGGATCGTACAGTTTTGGAGTACATTTATAAGGAACACCAAAGTCTGACTCTGAACTTGGCATTATTTTCAGTGGGGTCTGTCTGTGTACAGATGTGACAAACTGTGTTCTAAGACTTTTACTGCAGGTTTTAATTTCTAATATTTATGTGCTCATTTGCAGGTCTAGACCCATAATGCTTTGTTAGCTTGAACAGCTGTGGCTTTATGGCTGGACTAGATTTGAATGAAAGTTTAAAGGCTGGTGTGTACTCATTGTATATGTCCAATTAGTCTTCACTCCGCAAGAACGAGGTTTTTCCCTTCTTTTTGCTACATCACAGTTCTTATGCTTGCTTTGGACTGCAAACCTGGCTCACATTTCAAGTTAACAAGGCTGAGGTACTGCCCTAATAATCCCTAACATGTTTAAACAGATGTTTATAGCTGCTGGTATACCTAAACTCTTGTTTTAAATTCTTGAAGTTACTTGTTAAACCTGAGTGAGGCACAGGGTGTCTGGTGATAAAGTGTGATTTTTGCTGTATTTGATTGCTGGTATATGAATGCCAACACCTGAAGTGTCTCAAACTGTTAAAAATAAATTACTAGTACAGATATATGGGGTTTAAATCTCGTAGCAACACAGCAGAATAATTTTATCTTATTCATGTTATCATATGCCTCAAAAAGACTTCATTGTGCTGTGTACTACATGCATCAGAAAAGTCATTTTGTTCTAAGTCAACAGATTAAAGACAAAACTGATATCTCCTCTCCCATTTTATAGACAAGTAACTGGACAGGCTAAATAGTTTGCCCACAACCATGCAGTAGACCACAGCTGAGCAGACTGAGCACAGCTCTTCAGGGTGCTGGCAGAGCCTTAGCCTAGACCAGTCTGGTTTCCTGATCCTCTGCTACAGTCTTCCCATCACTTCCAATAGTGCAATTTAGGCCAGTAAGTAAGCTTTAGAGTTTAGATTCATACCTTTGCTACTGCATACTTATTGTAGATGTTCACATAATATGTGGTTAAAATAGGCCACTATATACTGATATTAATACTAGCATTCACCATAATTGACATGGGACAGAAGACTGGCAGATGAGGACTTCTGCTGTCAACGAGTTCACATTGCTGGTTTTAAAATTTTACTTAAAAATACCTTATGTGTGTATATATCTCTCAAATTAGGACAAAAGATCAGAAAGGAATATATAACCTGACCAAGACTGTTACCTTGTAAGAAACTTTTGTGATAAATTTTGAGGGAGGCATATTTAAAAATCCAGTCCTGGATTTATAAAACCCATGTGAACCCTCTTATTCAAAAAGGGCCAACAAGATTTTTGTAACTCCTCATTTAACTCATCAGATTGCTCTGCAGATGGCAATAAAATTTATTTTCTATTTAAAGAGTGTCTCGCCTCATCATAATCAAGGAAATACACTTTCAAACTTAACCAAAAACTTGGCAAGGAGAAAATGCTCCTCCAGCACCAAGTAATCCCATACAAAAAGCTTGTCTCCCATCTTACTTGTTTTGCTGTGCCAGAAATATTTTTAAAAGACCACAAAGTAGACTTTTCATATTTTACTGTGGAATATTCACACTCACTTTTAAACACACATGCTCTCAAGTCTCCAACAATCGGCTCAGCCTGGCCTGCACCACATTAAAAAGACATTTCATTTCCCCACGAACAGGTCCATGGGAAGTTAGAGCATCTCTAGGCTGTCAGGAGAGGAGCAGAGAAGTATAGCTGGCTAATTGCCTGCTCAGGCCTTGTGGTGCGAAGTAGAAATGTCCTGGGAGGAAATCAAGGTCTTTCAGAGCACATCCTCAAAACTTTCTAATACAGCTGTTGAATCATTTTTCCACAAAGGAGAGAAAGTGAAGGGCTTTCCCGGAAGACTGGGAAATCAGGTTAGGTGTCACAGGACATAAAGCAAGGACGGGAAGGTAAAAGGGGAGAAGGACTGCATTTAGCTCCAAGATGAGTACAGAACCACTAGGACAAAAAGTAGCTTGTATCCAAAAGCAAGTGATAATTAGCGGGCAGCAAATCTGAGCCATTTCCCTCGAGCCCTGGGACAGAAGTAGGCTGCAGACAGGGTGAAAAATCTGCGTAAATGGCATCACCAGAAGGTAAGTTCTGTATCTTACTGCACTTGCACACTAATATTTGACTGCCTTTTCTGGAAGAATCTCTGAGGAAGAAAATGGCAAACAAGGAATATAGAGATGACTGTCAGGCTTTGCGAGTTGCACTTAGCTGAGTGGTTTGCAAAGGTGTACCTTTCTTTACTTGCACTTATATCTCATGACAGGATATAAGTGAAATCAGGACAAATTTCATTCAAATATTTTAGCAACTCTAACTCAAGAATTGTCATCAGTTCGAGCCAAAGAAATCTACCCCCATTCTTATTTGTACAGTTCTCACTTTCCAAAAGTGATTTCTACACAAAATTTTTCACACTAAAAAATTAGTGATTACAAAATAATTAACTCCACATGCCTTCTTGAGATGGCAAATTTGCTAGCAAGCTAAGAAACAAAATCTTGGAAAATGCTGAAACATTTCTGGTGACTCTCCAAAAGAGTACTTAACCATGTTAATTCACCTGCTCAGCAGCTCAGCTATGTATTTTCCTAATCAAGTGTTTCTTGTTTTCAAATGGGTAAAACCCTCTTCATTGAACAGAATAAAAGATCTCAGAAATAATTAAAAAATACAGCTAGAGATCTGACAAATATTTCCTCACCACCAAAAATGGATTAATAACATATATACACAATTGTAATATATACAGCAGATAAATGTTTATACTATAGAGTTTTCTGGTTCCAAACCTGCTGCTAGAAGAGAAATGCTCTAGAGAGATTCAAGGCAGATTTTCAGGGAACTAATGGCATGAGCATATATTGAACCGCTGGGATGTAGAGCACGAATATGCATAGCTCAGTAACAGCAAATGACAAACAATGGCCTATTGTATGCGTCTAGAATCTGTTCATACCTCTTTTCTTCAAGATACAAAAGCAATTTAAAAAAATAAATATTTTCAAAGCCTTTTATAAAAATAAGTTTCATCTTGAATTTCCATTGAGAAGATATTTACATTTAAGGAACCTTTTCAGGTTTCATTACTGCAGTGTGGTAGCATCTTCTATACTAATGGCAATGGGATTAATAGTTACAAAGGGAACAGCAATGCGCATTTTAAATAAAATTTAACAAGTTTTGCCATGAAAGAGGAAGGAAGGAACCTGAGGATAGTGACGTGGATCAACTGCTACTTTGAAATCTAACTGCCAAACAATTTTATATTGCACAAAATCTTTACTTAACCTGAATACTGAGTAATTATTCACCAGTACCTGGCAGTTATTGGCAAGGCTTCTCTTTTTCAGATGCTAAACAAAATGCAAAATGATGATAACCCTTAAGACAAAACCAGGATTACAGGTGAAACTACTCATTTGTTAAAGTCTGTATAATTGTAATTCTACTTTGTTTAAAATATCTTGAGGATATAGATGCTTATGCCTGAGGCAGCAAAGAATAACAAAACTAAACACAATTCATTCCTGTAAGGGTACTGCTGTAATACACAAGCTATGCTTCAGTGGGATTGTTTATCATCAAACATACATGACAAACCAAGCCCCCTACTTCACTAGACACAACAATTTAACATTGCCTCTTCAACTGCAGTGACACGATCACAAACGTATTATCAAGTCCTGCAGTGTGATCAGCAACAGATGTAAAATTAAGAGTTAACAAGTTTCAGCAGGTAGCTGAGCCTTACCTATCTTCCACCAAATTTAATTTTCACTTCCAAAGAATCTTCCAGGCAGAACTTTTTTAAACACTTAAGAAAAATAGGAGTACTTTCTGTTCTATTCTTGGTTATGTTTTCATCAGTGTTATGAAAAATTAGTATTCAGATGTTACTTCTTTCAGGACGATTTGCTTTTCCTTTTTTGTTTGCCTTAACTTTATTATTTTGCATAGAAAAGTAGATCCAGGAAACAAGTTGCCTTTATTTTTGTTCACAACCTGAATGACAACATACTGCATGAATTAAGACACTCCCCCCCCCCAAAAGAAAAATAGTAAATGATGTATTACAACCCACATTTTTAAGAGATATGTCAGAAACAAGGACATACCCTAAAAGAACATTAAGAAATCCACAAGCACAAGAAAACACAAAGGGAAAAACAAATATGAACATGTTTAGCCCAGACTCTTACCAGAGAGACAACAATGTTACATGAAGTTCCCATATCTCATTTGGAGCAGCTCATTTGGTTTTTCAACACTGAATGATCAGAAAAATTAGGCTACACCTGAGCATGAATTCAACCAACCTCAAACACATGGCTATGAGAGGAAATATGTATCCATTCCAAACAAATGCCAATATGATCCCGCTTGGTATGACATAATACCAAGATAGAGCTCTAATAAATGAGGGGGATTGCGCACAGCTGTAAGGATGTACTTCTCAGCTCTTAAAGGCTTGTTCGTTGAAGAAAACCTTACTGCATTCATTCTTCCAAATGATTCTTTCTTCAACTGGATCAGATATTCATCATACTTAACTAGGTTCTTAACAACATAATCTATTTTTTTCTCACAAGTTTGAGAGAATTTAAGACTCCACTATTTTTTGTGTACAGTTCCAATTTGTATCAAATAGACAAGAACCTTGTTCAACAAGGAGAAGTGTAAGGTCTTGCACCTAGGAAAGCACAATCCAGGAGTGCAGCACAGGCTGAGATCTACCCAGCTGTGGAGCAGCTCTGTGGAAATTGACCTGGGGGTTCTGGTGGACAACAAGCTCAATAAGAATGAACAGTGTGCGGCTGCAGCAAAGAGAGCCAACAGGATGCTAGGTTGCATCAACAAGGGCATCATCTGCAGAGATGAAGATGTCATTGTTCCACTCAGTGCTTGTCAGGCCACATCTGCAATACTGTGCTCAGTTTTGGTCCCTGGACAGGCTGGAGAGGGTCCAGAGAACGGCCAAAAAGATGATCAAAGTACTCGGAAGCCGTATGAGGAAAGATGGAGAGAACTAGGTCTGTTCAGCCTTGTAAAAAGAAGGCTTAGTGGAGACCTAATCACTATATGTCAGTATTTAGAGGGTGGCTACAAAGAAGATGGAGACTCCCTTTTTACAAGGAGTCACATCAAAAAGACAGGGGTAATGGATACAAGTTACTCCTGGGGAGATTCCAGTTGGACACTAGAGAAAGTTTTTCACAATGAGAACAATCAGCCATTGCAATAATCTCTTCAGGGAAATGGATACAAGTTACTCCTGGGGAGATTCCAGTTGGACACTAGAGAAAGTTTTTCACAATGAGAACAATCAGCCATTGCAATAATCTCTTCAGGGAAATGGTAGATTCCCCAGTGTTGGACACCTGTAAGATTCAGCTGGACAGCAAGCTGGGCTATCTAGTCTAGGTCATGTTTTTGCCAGGAAAGATTAGATCAGATGATCCTTGAGGTCCCTTCCAACATGGTAGTCTATGATTTTATGCTGATAATTAAGCAATAAGCTATGACAGGTAATGCACCTATTATCTGATGGTTAAGTCCCATGGCTTTATAAAGCATAAGGTAGCAATGAATGTGTCTACTCCCTTTGGGTGTAATTATATTTTGAAAGACATTTCCTGGAGTTGCTGGTATAGTATCTCTTTGAATAAATGTTTTTTGTTTTCTATGGATGACACTAGCATTTTTCTTGAACTGTATACTATGATTGACAAGTGTTGATGTGAGGATTTAGTTGCACTATGTCAAGTTCAAAGTTTAGTGTACAACCTATGATATGGCTTAATCATGACAGTATTATATTGAAATGTGAACACCCATCTTCCAAACCAAATTTTACTTCCAAGACTAAGCATAATTCATACTTAATACTTTAAAATAAAATATATTAAAAATAGTTTAAAAATAGAAATTTCTGATCATTAATTCATCTACTGCAAGTAAGCCCCACATTAATATGGTAGGAACAATGTGGGTATAATGATCACATTCATCTGATTTATTGAAGACCTTTCATCTACCCAGTACCACACTAAACTGTCCTTTTTTCAGCCTAAAAAAGCCAAATCACTACACAGGCATCTGCAGCCTGGGGAAAGAAAAGGAGAAGGACAAGGAGAAAGGAGAAGGTTTACTCCAATATGTTGGGACTATATAGTCTAAAACATTATTAAGGCCTAAAACACAATGTAAGATTAAAACACGAATTACAGTGCTTGAGTAATTTCAGTTAAAATGGATGTTTTCTTAAAGGAAATATTATTACTCAGCAACCACAGTAGATGCTTATCTTCAATGAAGTCACATTCCCTCTCAATTACACTGAACTTCTACCTCATGGTATGGTCAAGCAGCAAGTATCAGAGCCATGCTGACAACATACTTTCACATGTCCCATTTGATCTCACAATAGGACATGACCTTTCTTTGTTTCTCAGTCTTGCTTCTATTCCCCTACTATCTTTATACACATGTTGTGGTGGGTTTTTTGCTTGGTTGGTTTTTTGGGGGGTTTGCTTTGTTGTTATTTTTTACTGCCCTAAATTGCATAATAGTTTAAATTTTTTAACTAGGATTCTTCATTTAAATGTTCCCCCTCGTAAATTTCTATTTGCAACCTGTATAAGCCACTCCCATTGTATAAAACTTCATAAATCTAATTTTGAATCTTGGAAATACCCTGGGTTTACCTACAGTTAGATGAGTGTTTATAAGATAGGCTGTAAATAGAGTTCAACGAATGTTTAGGCCATTTAAATTAAACATTTTCAGTAGCTTGAAAACGAAACTGCATTTCTTCATAAGGAAAAATAATTATGGTTACTTTACAAAGTACAACTAGTAAAGTACTAAAGCAGATCAAAAGGTTATGAAATTAACCCTTATAAAAAGGTAGTGATAACTACAGGCAACTACGAAAGAATATTGGAATGAAAAGGTGATAATCCAGTTTAATAAGCTTGGAACAAAAACTGAGAATTGCAATTAATGAATAAAACAGAATTGAGGAGAAGGGGGAAGGGCTAGCCATAAAAATCACATAAAATGAGTTTGTCATTTCCTCTAGTGAATAATGGGGACCCAGACAAAAAATGTTAGGTTTGATCTGTTTTGCTATACTTCCTGAAAAACAAAATCAGAAATCCTGCTGACAGATTCAGGGCACACTTTGCAGCAGCTAAAAGTGGCGATTGCTCTACTACTATTCCTTCCCATTTTATTCTATTCAGTTATGACTTTCATGACCTCTGTCTACACCTCCCAAAAAGGGATTCCAGGACACTTCACACAGCAAAGCAGTCCTAACAAAACTCATTATTTCCATTTATTAAACAGCAGATCCACTAAAACTACTTCAGGATTTCTTTTCTTGGTTTTCATATACCCTTACGCGGTATCAGTTCACTCCTTACCATTATTTATTAAATTAACCATTTCTAACTAACTTGTTTACTTTCTTTCATTCATTTCTAAGTTCTGGTACAAAACCCACATCATTCACTTTGATATCAGTAGGCTGCAGCAAAAAGCTGGCAGTAATACTCTTATTCTGAGATATTCCACTTCTTATATTTTACATAAAATACTTTGTGCTTCTTCATTCCTTTGAAAGATTTGATGCAAGGGAAGCCTACCAACATCTCCATGATACCTTTCTTTCTCTAACCATGCAGAGCACTCCCCCCCTCAAAAAAAATATATATCTCCATTTTCATTTTTATGAAATTGTTCTGCTCTTAAAAACTTTATTTTTTGCCACCTTTAATTGCCAGATGTTGACTGCTTCAAAACATTCTGCATTACTTAAATGACAAGTTTGTCTCAGTTCACATTTCCTCCAAAATGCAGAACTCAATTATGCCCATATTTGGTAGAAGAGTGTTACCAAATGTAATGAATCATAGCTGAAAATGAAGTAAACTAATTGAGTTACTATTTTATCCTTATTATGTTAAGGTTTTCACAATTGTTAGTAGTTATGGATAAGAGCATACTGATCCCAGATCTCGTGACTGTTTGTATTTATAATTCTCAATCTCTATACAGCATAAAGAAACAGTACATTCTGTAGCACATCTGCATGTAAGTAGTTTTGAGCACTGAATCAGCGTACGTGCATAAATCTTCAAGAAGCTTGACTACGTCTACCCAAAAGTTTTTCTAAACTGCAGAAAGTCATCTGTATACTATTTTGTTCCTTTTCCTCCCTTCCCTCCCCCCTCCACAATATCACAGGCCTTGCTACCTTGCCTGCATGAGATATTTACTAGTCATTGCTTTTTTATGGAAAAATAGACCATAAAAAGGCAAGAGTTAGCCTTAGCTGTTTGGAAATTCCAAGGGTAAATCGCATAAATATCTAGTACCATCTCTTCTTGTTACAAAAAACATTAGGAATCACAATTAATGTAATTTTAATGTCTGGGATAAGTTCTCTGAGAAAGCAAGACTTGTGTCATCTGCATGCCCCCTCCTAATAATTTTTGCGTCCATTCCCCAGGAGTCTTTGATTTTGTTAATATGTAAATGTTGTAAAAATATATTGATGAGTAAATAACCCTTTGGTGGGAAAGGCAGCCACAGTACATCAGTTGTGATTAGAAACCAGTGCAACTCACACAGAAAAAACACTCCAGAACTCTGGAACAGCACTTATACTTCATTGCATGTCACAAGACAAATCCCCAGGAAAACAGGATTCACTGTTTCTGCTTCTTGTTAAATTAATTGCAAGCTCAAGCTACTTGTTAATAAGTGCCTTTAGAGAGATTAGAGCATGGAAGTGCTGCATTATTTTGGGGTGTTATTTTTTTAACCCAATGCAGTGAAAACAAAACATTGTGATATTAACATATTGTGGTTCTTTAGGATTATGCCATAATCGACATTAAAACATCTGCAGTTAAATGTATGGGCAAGAAATAGCACTGAATGTCTAAATAGGAATGGGAACATTCAGCTCCCAGAACCAGCTTTAAGCACCCTTGGATCAGTTGTTACTTTTGCAAGTTCCTAGCACTGCCACTGGATACTGGATTTATGTTGCTCCTATTTATTAGGAAGTGAACCGCAGGTTAAGATGAAAGTATGTAAGTAAATAGCCAGTATTTATAGTCAACAGTAGAATTCCATTTTCTCTGCAAGATCTGAGCCTAATTTCACCTATAGATAGTGCATATAGGTGAGGTTTCACAGAAACATCTCAATATACACACAAAGAGTTACTGATTCATGTGTAGATGGGAGTTTGTTCTAAGCTTTGTGCATCTTCAATGTTTCTACTATGCCTGTGTGTCTGGTATTTACAGCCTGCTTATCCATATTCCTAAATGTTTTATATCTTCATTCATATGCAATAAGAGCACAAGAATTATGCAATGCACCAGCAATATATCATTAGTAAGCAATAACATTTCAGCCATAGTGTCCTAATTAGGTGTAGTCTGTTTCCAGTAAAATCTCAAATACTCAAATTTTGTGGTTATACTTTATATAACCTATTCAATTCAGAATAATATAATAGGGCATACAATATTATATAATTTCAAGTAGTTATATTAATATATTGTGATGTTGAATGCTATTATGAGCTTCAGTAACCTTGGTGCATATACTTTAGTATTCCATATATTCTGTAACAATGGGCCTCAAACACTAAACGTACATCATGTATCAAAGCTAGTATGACTTACTCTTTTAGCCTGTATTGTAGAAGTACTCTTTCTACTTATACTGCATTGTCTTCGAACATAGTGAAGAGTTTTAGGGTTTTTTCCACACCCAAAGTAATCAAAAAGTGGAAATAAAACTTGACAGTCTGCAGTGGTAACATTTTCAAGTTTCAGTTCAGTTTACACAGTAGATGGTTCTCCAAGGTACTGCGCAGTATAAAACCAGCCTCTTACATGTACGTATAAAGAGTATTCAAGAAAATTTTACTAAGACATTGTTGTGTCTTAGCGTACAATATAAAATGGGTGTATTTCAAGCATTAGTTGTATTTTTTCTAGAAATTTCAGTTAATAGTTCACTATTTATTTTTTTTAAATTAATCCCTTTCCCATAAAAAGCAGTTAAATATATCAGATTCATAGTAGAAGGGTTTTCCTTCAGAAGTTTTCCTCCTATAAATTACCTTATTTGAACTTTTCTTCTGCCTCGATCTGGATCTAGCTGGAAAAAGAAAATAGAATGAGAACAGAGAAGCATTGGGCTTTAGTGTCATACCACAAAAAACAGATGAGTAAAAACAGATTTTACACTTCCCATTACCAGTTCATCATGTACAACCATGGTCAGAATCTGATCCATTGTTTTACCACCTGTTTCCTCTGGCACTTCCATAAGTCAAAGCCTGACTAAAATATTCAGATTGAGTTTGTATGACAGGCACTATCTTTAGATGATACAACAAAATCCAAAAAAACACATGATAAAGTGAAAACTAAGGTTTTGGAGTTCTTCCCCCACCAAACACCTTGTCCATTTCTCTGTTTGCATTCTGCTGTCCCAGTCATTATCATTTGCCTACTGAGATTTCTCTATCTCCTTGATTCCTTAGACATTTCATAGCTGCTGCTTAGCTGCTGTTACTGTGTGATATATTCAACCTTTAAAACAAATAATCTACTTTGAAAGTTGAAAACCGTTAGAATGATTAATTCATATGTTTACTACTTGGTTCTTCAGGCCTACAAATACCATGAAACTCCAAAATATACAAGTAGAATAAAATAAGCTTTATTTCAAGGCCTCATAAAATGGATGGTAGGGGTTTTTTCATTCTTTGCTCAGGCCTGCATAGCCTGTCTGGAGGAGCTGTTTGCAAAATAGCATGTTCAGCTTTTATCTGACAGCCACATTTAAAATAAGCAACAGATAACTACTGTGCTGCTACCTGCCATTCCCATTCATGTTTCTGTGGGAAAGAATGTCAGATCAGCTAAAGCTGGTGGCCAAGCCATACAGAGAGAAGAGAAGGAGCTCAGACAGGGTAAGAGAAGTTCCCCAAATCCCAGAGCAGTGAAACACTTCTGCTGCAAAAGAGCCAGTGGAACTGCTCTGTGCAGTGGAGGACATTGAGTGAAAGAAAAACTGATACTTAAATGGTTGTTTTCTGTCTTAGCTAGCCTACAAAAGCGCCGCAAGACAACATATAAACAGCTTAATTTAGTTACCAGTCTAAAGGAAGCAGAAGCTTATAGTTCCACCAACCATACCATGGTAAAAAGATGAGCATTCACAGAGTCAGGCCTGGGCTTGAGGAGATCATTCCCTCTACTATAGCCTAAAGCCCTTCCATCACCTACCCTACATGAAAAGAGTTCTGTTACAGCAATGTAACAAGACTGTTTGGGTATGAGTAGGCACATGTGAGCAGTGCAACAGTGGACCACAAATACAGAGATCACATCATGGGAAGAGAAGAAGCCATGCCTGAATTCACTTCCCTCCTGCATGTGTCCGTCAGCAAACAGTTCCAGGAATTTTACTACTCTTCACCTATTAATCAAATTAAACAGCACCAACCCTCCCCAAGCATCATTTTCAGGTGTCATACAGATAAGTTTGTAGGTTTTGGCATTCTCATTCTAGGGAGAGATAGCAGCAACGTCCTACAAACTGATCAAGGTCCAGGCGTTTTACCTCAACTTTTTACTTAAAAAAATCAAATCATGGCTCTTGCATCTCAACTGAAAGGGCCTTTCTGCTAACAGTAGTTTGACAGCGAGAATGACTGAATTTAATAGTAAGTTTAGTCATTTAATTCGGCATTAAGTCTGACTCTCAGCCTTAGAAACGAGTAAGCAGCTAACATCTAGTCCCAACCATAATAGCTATGTTCTATCGCCCAGAAAAAAAAGTGATTTTGGATGTATTCGTGCAAAGTGTTTGAATAGCTGCAAATCCTATAGAAATCACTAAGTAGAAAGATGCTAAAGACTATGCAGAATATGAAACTGTGCTTAGTATACTAGTGTTGTAGTAAGAAAAAAAAAATGCATTTAGCACTTCATGCTTTCTATGTGATATTCAGAATAGCAAAAAAATATTCTAACTGATTATTCCATGTGATTTCATTTGTACCACCAATAAAGCTTTTGGATATGTTTGAGGGTTAAAATTATTTGATAAAACTCAATATCTCTTCTTCTGAAATTAATAAAGCAATCACTGCCTCCAACTATAAACACCCTATTACTTCCATGGTATTTAGGGCACTAGAAGAAAAGAGCCCATAGAAAGGGGACAGAGATTTTAAAAATCAGCACAAAGGAGTCATTTAATCATTTGTTTCCTCTCAGTTAAAATCCTCAAAAAAATAAAGAATAGTAAGCATTCATTGCTCTAATAACACCTTTAAAAAAAAAAAAAAAATGGAAAAAGCATTCTATAGCTTCTCTGAAGTCATGCAAATATTTTACAAGAACTATAAGTAAAACAACATGAACAGCAGAGTGAGTTACTATTTAATATGAGCTTAATATGTTCTTAAACCTTATTTATTTCAACAAGGTTCAATAGGAACTGGTTTTATGCTTTAAGAATGCAGCCAACGAAATCTGGGCATGAGGCTAAGACTGGGCATGAGAAGCTTTCAGGCCAGAAAATGCGAAAACCTACATGTAACTTCAAACACAGTTAACATCACTAAAATTTAAATGCTGCTGGTAAACACAAAAAGCTTCCAAAAAAAATTCTGATAGTTCTGTAGCATGACATTGTAATGCCCTATACAAAGGTTAATGTTACCCTTTTCCAACTAGACGAGAATCTCAAAAATCGGCCCTAATTCTTGCCAAAAATAGTCTTCCATTTAAAATAAGTTGAATAAGTTACTAAAATCTCCCAGACAATACATTAGAACTGTCTATGGTAGTTAATATTTTCTTTTCTTTCACCTCTTCTTTTACTATGGCTTAGTGACACATAGTTTCATTTCTCTTGACCCCATACGTGCCTTTGTAGTATCTTTTACAAACCCAGTATCAAAGTCTGTCTTCAGGAAAAAAAGAAAGTGGAATTCAAACCTTCAGAATGCTGAAGCAACAACAGAGTAACAAGACAGCAGGTACTGTCAAAACATATTTAAAGACAAAATTCTTCAGAAGGCTTTGTAAGAACAAAAAAGAAAATAATTACTTGATGTTACAGTATCCTGTGGGACTTGATTTTTGTTTTAAATCAGGAAATACTGTTCCTGAAGAAACAATATATTGATTTGTTGAATCTCTGATTCGAGAGTAGCTTTTATAAATTGAATGGCATATTTTCTTTGTGAGTTAGGGAAGTCTTCTGAGAAAACAATCTTCTAAGAGACTCTGCAAGCAGCAAAACATTACTTATTTCTACAATGTTTAGTCAAGAGACGGACACGTTAGTAGGAGTGAGTGTTTTCTACCAGGACAAGATGCATAGCCATACAAAACCATAGAAAATCATTCACAGTTTTGAAAGATACACCAGAGCACCTGCATCAGACCATCTTGCAGTAAAAGGAAAGAAATACTAGAAAAGTCAAAGAACTACAAGAAAGTGAATAAGAAATTCTTCAGTACAGAAGGCGTAGATCAAAAGCAAGCAGGAAGCTAGACCTTTTTTTTTCCCCCAGATTTTCTACTAAAAGAGAGACATTTTAAGCCAGAAGCCATTTTTCCTAGAAGCAGAACAGTTTGATTCAGAACTTGAATAAAGATCAGAACTTATTTTTTGTAGGTCTGCCTTCTAAGGCCCAAAAATCTGTTGTCTAGATAGTGAGTTTTGTTCCATTATTGTTCATCACCACGGATCGTTCACATATTTCTTTGCTTTAAGCATATGAGTACTTTCTGTGTCCACGATACGCATCTTTCTCTCCTAAATGTGTGTAACCAAGGTCCTGTCTGCATGTTAACTTGTATTCTGCAGGAAAGACTAAAAGTTCAGTATTTGGCTCGTAGCTGTCTCACCCTCTAGTGGCAGAGAGGCCTTAGTTCTCATGGATGAAGAAATGGGAGATTTTTTTTTCCTGCTAGTCAACTGTGCTGTGCTGCCTATTTACAGCAAGCTGATAAAGAACTGAAATTGTTTTATTCTGTTATAAAGCTGCAGATCACTGTCTTCAGTATGTGTCCATCACTTTTACTGGAGCAACGCAAAATATGCTGACCTGCAGGCACTGAAATGATTAAAAAGGTGCTAATGAAGGGTAGTAGTGTGCTCAGACGTAGTCCTTCAGTTATGAGAAACGACTGCTATTAAAGCCTTCCTATGCCACCAGTTAGCAGCAGTACTATGCTACTGCCTGAAGACAGACAGGGAAGCTCTATTTTCCTCTAAACTCAAATTCCCTATCAAATTTTCATATAAAACGGAAGACAGACACTATCTTATCTTGATCCCAAAGATAAACCAATTTTTTAATAGAATGCTGGTCAGATATTAGATGGAAAAAAAAAAAATCTCCAATCCTGGTTAAAAAAAAAAAAACAACCAAGCAAACAAAAAACCCAGTATTGAGTAGCTTTGGCTATCACAAAAATCTATCTGGTACTTTACACAATGAGACCCTTTGAAACAGAATTAATTCAACCCTGAGTCATTTAGGCTGGTGATAATTTTGTTATTGCTATTTGGTACGTACAACTGGACCAAAACGGAACAGAGAAAGCCTTGCTCTTTGGCAAGAAAATACATGGCATTACCAGTACTTACTCATAGGTAACCATTGACTGAATGGAGAACCCTGGACATACTAATCAGGTAGAAATTAGTTCCAAATACCTTTTATTTTATTAAGAAGAAAGGCCTTTGGCCATATTTTAGATGAGGATGTAGAAAGTACAAAACCACAGGGAGCAGTAGCTTACTTGCCAGTGTGCTAGTTAAAATAGTTTTACTATTCTTAAAAAGTTTTTTAAAATCATAATTCTTACTTATAACTATTTTGTTGCAGATAAGTATTTGTGAAAATTAAGGTACAGAAAGCTACAATACGTTTGCTACATCAAAAAAAATCCTACTGGCATTTTAAATGAGAAATCCTCCTAGTAGAGAACAAAAATCTGCACCTCGCCACATTTGTAGGACTGTGAGGCATCCATAAGAAGCATGAAGCCTTTGTGGTTGCTCCAAACACCCACATCATTAAGCAAGTATATAGAAATGTGAGCAACACTAAGATTCACTAAGTCCAGAAAGTCCAAACTCTAGATTTAGCCTGAAAAATTGCTTTAGCAGTCCATGCAGCATACAATTTCAACACTACTATTTGATTTTCAGGCATGCAGTAGCATTTTTGCAAGAATACTGGCACATAGTTATAGTCATTTTGTATATATAGTAATTGACATTGTCTTCAGAAAGACTTCTGGAGAAAGCAAAACTTCAGAGAGACCAGTCGACAGTCAGAGGGCCCAAAGTTTAGGCTCCAGAATGAACCCATCTTCTCTGGCTGTGAAGTCAAAGTTTATCCTATTACCACACGGCTGGATGCAGCCATTGCTAGATAGATCTGAAGTGGATGAGCCTTATTGTCACAACATATGATCTAAGGTGCAAATGCTGCTTTGAGTACAGCTAGTTCACTTAACCTACTGCGCTACTTGTTGAATACTTCCTCAATTTTCTTATGTAGTTTAAAAGTGTCCAATAAAAATGTTTTGCTAATGTTTCCTTATATAGAGATCTCAAAGCATAGATAACGGGAAACGTGACATTAGCACATGCAAGCAAACTTACTATATATATATGAAGTAGCTTTTGTAAGAGATTGAATTTTTTTAGTGGAATGGGTTTAATTGGATCCTATTCACAATTGCAGTATGAATTTGGGCAAAGCTTCATTGAAGTGATACAATTACAGGCAAAGGTAAAATAAGAAAAAGTGTTTCAAGATTCAGAGCTGCAGCAGAAAACCTCTGAGAAAAGATGCTATTAGATAGGTGGTTAGAGTATATACCACCCTTATTTACCACGGAGACTATATAGTGACTATTTCAGTCATGTAAGTAAGTCTACTGGAAAACAATGGTGCGACATCAACACACAGGGAACAAAACATAAAATAGTCTAATAATTTTATATATGTGCTACATTTGTCATCATTCTAAGCATTTCCTCTTTCCCAGTACTGTATACTGGATTTCACTTTCACTAATGTCACATTAATGATAATACATGTATGGCAGCATTAGCACAGAAATATCTACATGAAGGAAAGGGTTCCCCAGGGGCATTGGGAGTACTGCCACCACTCCTTGCTCTTAAAAGCCATACACGGACACCTGGTTAACACCTGTTAACCTTTAAATAGCTGCTGAACTTGAGGGTTGCTGCAAATAATCTTGATTAATTCCAATCATTTGTTCTATGCATGTAGTGGAAAACACCTATGATCCTATTTCCCTTTCAAACAAGATGTAGTGCAAAATCAGGGCACATGAATGAGGACCATAGACTCTGCAGTTTGGAGCCTATAGGTCTGCTTGTCTTGAAAGTTGCTCAAGTGTAATCACTGCCTAACTTGATTAAAGACAGGAGCAGCACTGGTATGTGTAAGGTCAGTTAGCTGACACTCACCGCAAAGGAATTTGCACACTTGACAACATTACCTTCTAAGGAGCTGAGCCCATGAACTCCTCAGTTCATTACATACCTTTGAGAGAGTTTAAGTGTACAGCATATAGCACTTCCTTCTGGGGAAGGCACAGATATTTACCTGTTCAGTCTCCTATTGCTATTCTCCATTTTGATAGTAAATAATAGATGTTTACCTTGCATTTGGGTCAGACTTAATTCTGCAGAGGATTCAGAGCACACATTCTGAATTTCATCTGTATGTGGCACTGTGCAAGCAGAACATTACAAATTGATATTGTATATGCCCTTACCAGTATTCTGCCTTCTGACATTAGTTACTAGTCAGTTATCCAAACAGTGTAACTCAGGAGGGAGAATAACA
The DNA here is from genome assembly GCF_000696875.1 of Nestor notabilis. Lineage (NCBI taxonomy): Eukaryota > Metazoa > Chordata > Aves > Psittaciformes > Psittacidae > Nestor > Nestor notabilis. Next base: position 37,866 of record NW_009938693.1, read on the forward strand.
ACAGCTTTCTAGAGGATGTGAAAAGAAACCTCTCCGAACAGGACTGCCATTAGCACTACAGGTGAGGAACCACCCTAAGACATACTCCCCTATTAGCCAGAGAGGAAACAGCAGCCTCCTTTCTGACACATGTCAGCATCAGCACCGAGCAGGGGAGCGGTGATGCGGATACCGGCATGTGTTCCCACCACTGCGTTTGCTCTCACTGCATTTTACAGTCAGAGTCAATTGACAGTCACCACACAAGGGGATTTATGCTCTGGGCAAACTATTATCCTACTGAGGTGACCATGTGGAACTGTGTGTGGAGGGTGGAACTGGGTTTTAAATGCTGTTAGCATTGTTGTGAAGTCATTGTTGGACTCTGCTTCCCTTTCAGGCTTTGGCTTCCCTGGATGCTTTTACCTAAAGGGAAGGAACATGAAACCGCTTTCACTCGTGAGCAAGGAAATCGGGATCAAAAAAACCCTAGAAATATTGGCTTGAGTTTGAAACAACTTTTTTCCCCACAGCTTTCTAAAAGCTGCCCAGGTTGGTTCTTGCTTATCCTCTTCATGGCTCAGACACAAACTAAAAACCCCGGTGCTTTGTACTTGTACATTGGCAGTAAATCCCAAAATCTGGGCATGCTTCATTGCTATCTTTGTCTCTCATATAGCTACTTTAAAGTGGGCTGAATATTAAGTATCATAATTTGGAAGCAAAGAAGAAATAACATCTGTTGTAACCTGAAATACCAAAAGTAGGCCTTTTCATTCCATGCCAGTCCGCAAATGAATAACATATGTGCAGAATGTATTTCCTATAAGGTAGTGACATATTTGCAAAGTTTTCAGATTACAGTTTCATCCTTTGACCATTTTTAGACCATTAATCCAACTGCTTCCATTCATTCTGATACTAATTCCTAAGCAAATATAAGCAACTGACAACAAACAAGGCAAACTTCAGCAGCTATAGGGATATTTCACTAGTACTCTAGCACACCTGAAAATCTTTAAACTCCTTTTGAAGGAAACAGAGTTGGTATAAATTATACACTAAACTTTAATTTTAGTGGTTTATGCCTCCAGTTAAGTCCAGTACTGCAAATAATTCCATTTAAATACATTTCAGTGGTGTCACACAGGATAAGGAAGTTAAAGGCATGCATAAATGTTTCCACAACCGGGATCGTAGCATATGGGTGCAAGTTGGAAGTAAAAAGAGGAGTTTAATTAGTTTTTCTTACCAGGGTTCTACTGCCCATTAGCATTATAGTATGTTGCCTGGGACAGTGTGAGACCAGCAGCCTTACGGAATCCCTGCAGCACACCACCACAAGGCAGGCTCAGTACACATAAATGGCAGTATTTTTCTTTTCACTTAACAGCTTTGAAGCCAGAGCACATTTGCCCAAGTGCTTTTACCCAAGATTCCCTCCCCAAAAGCAGTTTCAGGCTGTCAGGACACTTAGGGGAAGGAAGCCACCACCTCTTACACAGCCACCACGGATGAGCCCACGGGGCACAGGCGCGGCCTGCACCAGACTGACCCAGCACCATGACAGGGAGAACATCACAAAGCACAACCACAGCCCCAAGGGCCAGCACCCTGTTTCAGCCTTTGTTTGGTAAGTAACTTTAACAGGTAACCTCAGCTCTGTCCTGAGAGAAAAGGTAGAGGAGCACCAGCTACAAAACAGAGCCACGAAGGGGGAGGCAGCAAAATAAAAACCCATGAAGCATTCCTTTTCTTACCATATGCAGGAGTCCATAGGTAGTCCTGCTGGGACAGAGCTAGGCCACTCAGCAACCCTGCTAGAAGCAGGGAGAAGGCAAACTGAGGTAAGACAGAGCTCAGGAAGGAAAAAGGCCTCAGGGCCTAGTTTAAATGGTGCCCTGGGCTGTGGGCTGTGAGGCTCAGGTGGGCCTGGTCAGGGTATATTAGTACCCTCTGCCTGCCAGGCCTGTTGGCTAGTGCTGCATAAGTCACTTAGGCCACAGGATTAACAAAAGGAATAAAAGCTGCTTGAGGAAAGTAACCAGAAGTAAGGTATGTTTAGTTCTGGGGTTTATATCCAGGGTCTTGTAAGCTGATGCACACTGTGCTGATAAGGCTACTTGTGCAATCCTGCACAGATGAGCTTTACATGGACAAAAATGGTACAGAGGAAACACAGATATTCCAAGCTATTAAAAACCAAGAAACATTAAAATAAATTAGAGGGTTCAGCTTGCTTGAAGTTAAGAGGTTTTCATAATGGAATGTTATTTAATTTAATGGCAAAATTATTTAGAGGCTGAAGAGAATGGTGTTTGGAAAGTAGTGATTGGACAGCATGTTTCCAAAAAACCTTTTCCCTGTTACTTTTTTCTTCTAAAAACAAACAAATAATCAACAACAAAAGATGATGGACATTTTTAGAACAGTTCTAAAATCTTGGTTCTATAAAGTTGTTTTTTCCACTGATGTTATGCATTACTCCATTTTTCAGTTTTGCTAAAGACGAGAAAGTCTAATAGCCCATTAAGAGACTAATTTTCTTTTTCAGACAGATCCAAAAGAGGAAATCAAAGAAATTTAATCAAAAAGCTTAAGATTTCACCAAAATTCAACAGTTCAGAAATATACTGAATTTAGACAGTTTGAATAGGTTCAAGGACACAACCACATTTTAGGGTTCTCCAGTTTTAATCTGCTGCTGTTGTACAATGGGGCAAAAAGATCTCAGGATATGGGTATTATTTATAAAAGATCTAAGCACTCCAAATGATGCAGTCCTTTAAATGATACTGGTTCAGTGGTAAATTGTGATTTGGAGAACTGTGTGATTTGAGTCCATCCACTGCAGTGAACTGCACAAGAGCATTTCAAAATCTGTGTTTTGAACTACTAATTACTGTGTAGTTAGTGTGGTGTTAGTGCTCTGTTACAGGTTAAGTAGCAGAAGAAATTAATTCACTCAGGGCAATTCTAACATTGTTGTATGTGGAAAGCACTCCTGGGCAAATAAACTTTTTTTAATAGTTTGTAATGAACAGCAGCAGTTCTACTGTCTTAACCTGCTCCAGTCAGATTCACAAAAAATCCCAAAATTAATATCTGTCCAATGGTTTGGTTATTAAGAATGGTTTCGACAAAATGGGGTAAGAAATTACTTCAGCTAAAGCAGTAAGAGTCTGTCTACATAACCTCATGCAAGAAGCAAGGCATTTTCAAATAAAAAAGCAGAATGAAAGCAGTAGCTTCTTTAAGACTGATATTTGGAGCCTCAGTGCAGCAGCATTTTAGATCGAATGTGATAGCAGGCACATAAAAGGCACACAATCCCATTCACGTACTTCACAGTGTCTATTTAGCTTTCTTTTCTGTAGCCCACTTTTTCTTCTAAAGTCAAAAATTACTTTACTTGACAGCCAGAAAAGAAAATGAGAGGTATTGTCTAATGCTTGTGGCTGCAGGCCAAGCACTAAACATTCACCTCTAAGCTGCCAAGTTAGTTACTTTCTGAACTTGTCTCTACCGCCACTCCATGCATAGCTCCTTGTTGGGATGGAATATGTGTTTGTTTGGTGAAGTTAATTATCCTTTGGAATTGAACCGAAATTATGAGCCTGTATATGTTTATAACTTAAGATATAAATGAGTGATCTCGGCTTTCCTGAATTGCATTTTGTTTTACTGGTTTTAGAATATTGAGCAGCATTCTGTTATTTTGGTAGATAATTATTCCTGAAAAATTCTTATTACAGCTTGTTCTCTATTGCATTTCAGTTGTGGGAGCAAGAAGCATGTGGCAACAGCAACCTAGTTGATCATTTTACTCTCAGGTAAGTCCAAATTCCTCAACTAAAATGATGAAATAAGGATTCTTAGGATGATAAATAGAAAGCTACCACATCTTTCCTAGTGACTGCTTATATTTGCAGTCTGATAACCATTTCTTATCTTGTCCTTTCCCTTATTTATTTATTTGCTACATGCAACAGTCTCAAAGATTCAAAACGCTGTGCATCTGTTCAGACTCAGAAATCTGTATTGAAGTGTGCAAAAGGGAAGCATATCTAACTTATTTTCTACCAGTAAAATAATTATTTGCAGTATTTTTATCATTTGTTAAAGTCCAATTTGAAAAGGGGGCAAACTGGAAAATAACACTGATTTTTGTCACGCTAGATCACACCTTCAGTCTAGCCCTCTGCTCCTAGCAGTAGCAAATATCAGAAATTTCAAAGAATGCTTGCTTGCAATTCCATTTCCAAAAACAGAAGCACACTTGAGCCAGAAATGAGTGCAGCTAAAGATCTATCATTTCTAATATTAATCATACTAGTTAACATTAGAATTGAATGTAGTAGATATCATTTCTTATGGTAAAATAAATTTGTAGAGGAGAATGCTCTTACAATAACATGCAAGCCATGAATTCAACTATTGCAGTAGATTTTTTTTTTTCTAGGTATTACAGGAAAAGCTGGCAAAATAATCTGTACACATAGATGTTTCAAGCACTACATTTTTTTAGTTGAAAGGCTATAAAAAGAAAAAAACATATGAAAGTATAAATTAATCACAAAAAAAACCTACTCCAGAAAAATGTTTTGCTGTAAGGGAGTATCAAACCAAAAACTATGACAACTGCCTTTGCTAGCACATGTAAGCATGGAGAGTTGCTTCCTGTAGGTTTGAATGACTTAAATAAATATGAAAATACTGGTTATCTGAAGGCAAGACAAGAATACGTATATAGGTATGTGTCGAGATAAGTCTGTGTCAAGCGAGAAGCCTGAAGAATTGTTCAACATTGCAGAATAACTGAATAAAGTCTCCAACACTATAGTAGCTTCTGGAAATTCCAGTATAATTTGTGTCCTGTATTTCGGTGAAGGAGGAAGAAATATTTTGAAGTCAATTTAATGCATGTGCCAGGTGCTTGGATTAGCAGCTCTGAAGAATGAAGTCCAAAGCACAGAGCGGCATGGCTGTCCTATGTATTCTGTCTCATTCTGTAGGTTATGCTTTCTTTAGAGACAAGAGAGTAATTTAATCTCCATGTTCAGCTCTTGGCTGAAAGCCCATGGAATCAGAGAGAGAATCTTCACCAATTTCAGTGGACTGTGGTGTCAGCCTTCTGTCATTTGACCAGGACCAGGTTCCTGCAAGCCATTTCTCTTCAGTAATTCTGAATAAGATGTTTCAGGACTGCACAATCTGACTTATTTTTCAAGACCAGGAGTGCAAACAAATGCTGCATCTAGACATGGATATGTATCCACATAACCATATATGGTTTATGATCCCCAACACATTTCTCACAACAATCCTGAAAACCTAAATTTGTCTTGCGTTCTCTCAGATCTTGGCTGAAATTACTCCTTTCTTTCTTTCTCATTTAATGCTGCCTTTCCAACCTGTTTGCTTTCTTAATGAAGGAGACAGTTCTTTATCTTTCAAAAAATTTGGATTTTTTTTTTTCTTTTAAGATAAAGAACTAATGCAACTAGTCAGCTCTATCAGAGCACAATGTACAGAACTATCTCCAAACAAAGAATAGTGTTGTTAAGAAAAATCAAACCTTAATGCCTATAATCTGTAAGTATTCAACTGGGGAGAAGGAACTCATTGAAGAATGCAGTGATTGACGTAAGAATAATTATAGTACATGCTTTTTTTTTTTTCTTGGCCCTAAACACCACCAGGTTCTTTACTGATTTGAATAATTAATGTTTGTAATATTTTCCTATGGACAACAGGGGGAAACCACATTATTGCTGTGACACGAATAGTTGCTTTCCTACATTTACTTACTTTCTGCAGTAATAAATACGCATAAGGCTTAGTTTAAGAATTTCACAATATACTTAAATTTCTGATCAAGCTGATTTGAATTAAGTCCAAGATGCTAACCTTTTTCTATAGAACTTTACAACATACTATAAAACTGTTGTTTAAACAATGCTTCCCATAATTACCACCAATAAATGATACCTTTTATTGCCGTTAGAACACTCTTGGTTACCGGTTTCCAGAGATGACTGCAGCAATCTCTACATAACTTTGTGTTATGTTGTTAGTAATTGTATGGTTTTCTTTTTAGAATTCAGAAACTGGAAAAGTTTAAGAAAACATGCAAAATGCTGAGAATACACGTAAGTGAAATATTTAATGTCCATCATTCATAAAAGTTACATTGTTTACATAGGGTTCATTAGTATATAATAAAAATGTCATCTTAATGAAAGATTTTCTGGCAAGTCTTTTATATGTTAATTTGTTTAACACACCTTTGGCTATACAGCTAAATAGGAATATATTTTAGAAAAATCTTTCTGCAAATAGTTGCTTAACAGTTACAAAACCTCATTATTAAGAATTGGTTATTGTTATACACTTGTTTGTTGGCTTGTAAAAATCATCTGTGATTTGGACTGGGAAACTTAGGACCAACTTCTTGTAACATACTTGCTCATTGCATAGTGACTATGTAAACAGCTCGGGGATCCACAAGTTATATCCTTATACTCTAAAAGTGAACGAGGATTTGACATACTGTACTGCTTATGTTTTCTTATATTGATGAAGAATTTGAGGATTGTTCTATTGTTGATGCTGATGGGATTTTTTTTTAACATGTCAGTTTTATACGAGAAGTTAAAAAATTAAAAAGGTAACACTAAAGGAAATAATTTTAGACTGTGCAACAGTATTGCTACCTCATTCTTTTTGATTTTAGATATATATAACATTGGAACTGCACTGTACTGCTTCTTTTGAAAAGAAAGGTTTAAATTAGTTGAAACAATTAGCTATGTGTTTACATAAATTTAACTATGTTTGCATCAAATAAAATGTTTATTAATGAAAGCTATTATACAAGAAACATCAAAGAGAAATTCATCATACAGAAATGTACACTATATGTGACAGATGGAAAAGTGCATGCAGATTTGTCTCATTTAAAAAAAAAAGAATTCAGAAACAATAGGACTAAAGTTACTGAATTTTGATTCCTATGATCTCGAATGAGTGAAGAGTTCTCCTTGAATTTACAAAAATCCATTTAACAGATATGACTAGTACACATTAGCAAGCAAGTGGAATGAATGCACTCAGATTTTATTTTACAAGTACTTGTGCTTGACAAATGTGATTTTTTTTTTTTTTTTTTTTTTTTATTTTTTTTTTTTTTAAGAAAAGTTTTCTTCGAATATGGACTGGGTAGATTGCTGCCAGGTTGCTCTGGTTTTATACATAGTTTCTCTAAATTTGTTTTTAATACCACACCATTTGTTGAAGCCTTCAGTTTTGTTAATTAGACACCATGAAATAACATATGTTTTGTTAACATTCAGGAAATGACATCAAGTCTTTTATTTTTATCTTTTTGGCTCAATAGATTTTTAAATGTATGATTATCATAACCTAATATTGTCTTTGTCTTCACTGCAGTGGATTTCCGATCAAACTTTTCCCCTTCTTTTAATACTTTAGGGAATTTTCAAACGTCGGGATGTTTGGCTGTAATGCCCCATGATTTGTTCTCCCTGAAAGAAATCATAGTGACAATTTATTAAACTACAGAGCAACCTGGCTTTTCGGGGTCTGCAATTCTATTTTGTGTTCAATATACCTAGCATTAAATCTTGATTCATTTCATTATATTATTTAGGTTATATTTTTCATGCAATTACTTTAGCTGCTAGTTTTCTGGCTTTTTTTAGAAGTCTAAGACAGGGTTTCAGTATCAAATCAGTGGGGCATTACTTTGCATGTTCAAAAAAGGAGGTTAAAAGGCTAAAATCTAAATTGTACCAGCACTAACATATACATTGAATATGAGGAAATCGAAAACCTAAGAAGGAACCATATTTAAAACTATTTAAAAGGCCGTGTTTCCGTGTTCAATACCAATTGTTCACAGGTACCATAAAAGCAAAGAGACGCACTGGTACATGTAGACTTTAAATTAAAAGGAAAAAAAAAGAAATAAAACAAAACAAACAAAAAAACTGATGGGAAATAAAACTCCTTAGATTCAAAATGGTTTATTCACACAAATTTAATAGGATATATCACAATTGTTTGGTCCATAAATATTTAGGGGAAATAGTTTCTATACAATGCATTTATCAATAAACAAAGAAACATGGACAATTTTGCTAGACCACTTACTGTACTATAAACACGAAGCTCAATATATAAGATTATTGGATTTATCAACTATATCTGAAAGAGTGCACAACTGCTTTCTATGACATGTTTGTCCCCTCTAACAGGATACACCATAAAAAGAGTTTCAGAAATAAGAGGTAAAACAGTACAAAACTAGTGAGGTGTCAAAAGGGTTTAAAACAGTTAATTTAACAAACAACACATATATCCTGATTTTTCACAAACTTACTCCCAAGGTATATCATAAGGCACATAGTAGAACTGAGTTTTAATTAGTCTACTTAATAAAGTAGATCTCTAGTACCATATATTGTTCTGTCAAAGAACAAAATTTATAAGTATCAATATTTTTACCTGTAAAAGTGTATTAATAAAGATCTCAGCCTTACCAAGGTCGTTTGGTCTGGTTAGTGGTAAATGCCCATAAGGTAATAGAAATAGGAAAAGTCAAGATTTAATATCCGTAGAAGATGATAACCATACTTGCTAAATATATAATGGCAAACACACCTTTCTTCTATTACAGTGTTAACATCTCTTCCATCATCTTTTTTAAAAATAAGCTACTTTTCTGTGCTAATTTTCTTAAAAACCCTGAGCAAAAATTACAATAATGCACTTTAATGTGGGCAGTGAACTGTCAATATGTAACCACACATTTATACAGCCAAAAAGGACACCTTTAAAATATATTAAATAGCCACTTCGACCACCAAAAAAGAGATTTGATGGTGTCTAAAAAGTGGGGTATATGTGCAAAGTTATTCTTAACAATCCACTAAAAGCAAGACATAGATCTTGACTGATTTTTGTTCAGTTTTGTTTCTGAGACTCTCCACAATCTAATTGGTGTTCAACTACAATAAAAGGATACAAATGAACATTCACCACTGCCCAGACCATTCAGACTTTTAGCTTAAATAAAATTAAAAAAAAAAATAAAAAAGATCACTATTGTAAACTAAGAAATGTACTCAGATCAGCATCCACAAGGCTTCCGAGTTTATCTGCTTTGAAATTATTCGCTGCCAATTCCCATTTTTGCAAGAATTTTTGCTAGCATTTTTTTCTTTAATACAAAGTTTAAAAAGTGAAAGTATATGTTAGAGATATTAATGAACTAAAGATTTAAGTTCATGCGTTAAACGAAGTGTCTGGTACAATCTCAGGAAACATCTAAAGTAAATTCAAAATAGTAATGTATAAATTGTACTGAAATAATTTTCCTTAAACATCTTAATAAATTATATTTTGCTTATTTCCATTTTCCCTGAAAAAAAGTATGGTTTATCAAAAACTCACTTAACAATACACATGCGTACTTCTTCTGGGAAATTATTTTGTGCTCACTAAAGTAGGTGGGCAACCTCCTGTTTGCTTTAATGGTACAATATCAAGGCTGTGCAGTGAACTGCTCTAATTACTTTCTTTTTTATTCCAAATCAGGGCTGCTTGACAAAGATGAAAACCCCTCCCTATGCAATATTTCGAATCAGTAGGACTCCTCACTTGAGTTGTTATTCTGCTGTAATTACTTTAACATAGGTAGGAGTGAGCTCATTTTGGAGGGTGTTTTCCAGATCTTGCCTCCTTGCCTTGTCCTTGTACAGGACACAACTTCAGAGGCCTACAGCCTGAGCCTGCCATCCTCACCCACATGTACTCTCATCACTGGGTCTCTCTCTCCAAGCCCTCCATCCAGGCACAGCTTCCAGTGGTGGCCAAGGACATTCCAGCTGAGTGAAGAACTGGCAGAGAAGCATTTAGCTATCCCAGTAAGAATCCCCAGCGTTCAGGGAGGATCAGGCTCATGACTAATGCCTTAGAAAAAAGCACTGGCACTTCCAGTCTGACTATTTCAATGAGAAGTTTAATTCATTTTGTATTTATTTTTCGACGTTTGAAAAATAAATCATGCAAAACCTTTAGCTGTGTTATAAAAATTAAATAAAATTTGGGGTTCTTAGATGCTGTAAATGAACATTCGATCCTGAAGCAGTGTTGTTTTGGCTATAATTAAACCGATTCTTATCTGGTTAGCAAGGAGGGAAAAGAATCCCTTTTTTTTAAGTGGTAATATTCATTTTTTTCAAGGTACTGGAAATAAGTAACATACAATTTTAAGAGGCACTTATTAGAATGCTTCATAACCTTCTCCAGTTATTTGACGAATTTAAAAAATTTGAGTACAATTTAACAACAATAAATGTTCATTTATTATAGCAATATATTACTTCAAACTCACTTGCCAAGTGGCTGCAGATGCTACACATGAAGCTGTTTATTTTCCCAAATATTTTGTGGGTTTGTTATTAAAAAAAAAAAGCTTGAAAATAATAATATTATTATAATAATAATGAAGAGTAAGAATTAAAAAAAAAAATAAAATAAACCAAACTGAAATGTTAGAAAAGGTTCGTTAAGGTAGTTTGTGAGGGGCTCCCGGATTCGTGGCTGTCCAAGTTAGAGGTCACTGATGTCACTACAGTGATAGTGGGATTGGTCAGGTCTGTTAAAGTGGTCGCAGTGCCGGGTGGAGTGAGTGCGCCGCTGTCTGCTGAGGGCGGTGCCGGTAGTGAGGTGCCATCAGCTTTATCGACACCCCCATTCTCCTGCCGCAAAAGGTTCCTTCTGAATTTGGCTCTTGCGTTTTGAAACCAAACCTGCAAACCAATCCCAATTGATTTCTTTACCGATGCTTGCTTTGTTTTGTTACTTTTTTGTCTTTGTTCTTGCTTTTAAGTAATTGTTGATGTTTGTTCATGTGTGGCAAATAGACTAAGTCACTCTATAGCTTCACTTGCTACTGGTGGTACTGACTCTTTCACAAGTGGGACCCTGCATACAGGGCCCAGTGCTACAAGTGCTCACTGGAACGTTGCAGCCCAGTGTGCAGACCTCATAGAGCAGCCTTAAGAAAAAATCTGCTCACTCACCCAAGGAAAGCAACTTTCTTGGTGTCCATGTAGTGTATTCCTGGTTTGGGTAGGTTTGGGGTTAAGACGCATAAAGATTGAGGCAAAGGGTGAATGAGCAGATTTTTGCCAAGGTTGAAAGTTTGCTTTGAACATTTTAAAAGGCTGAAGAGCAAGGAGGGGTAATTACAAGATCTCCATCATACAGATTGTTGATACGGGTCACCTAGTCTCTCTGTTCTGTAAGGTTCACTGAAAATGTTTTTGGCGGCATGTAACACAGACAAGGAATTGCAGCTAATAGATTCTCCTTTTACCTCAATTGCTGCCCCTTGGCACTCTGCATGTAACATACACCTTGCTTTAACTTCACTGAGCTAGCACACACTGTATAGGGATATTTTTATAGTGTAGTTTTCTAAGCTGTCCTTCACAGGGAAGTGATATTTTGCTATGTAGGCCCTCAATGGTAACAGTTGTCTAACAGGCATTGAGAGAAAGAGCCAGCTGGTCATGGAGGATCATATTGGTCAAAGCTTGCTTCCTACATATCAGGGGATCTGCTCACTGAGGGGCCATATTAACTACTTCAGGGGAGCCCAAAGGCTTCACCCAGTGTGTATAAATTTGGTATGTTTTCTACCTCTGCCCTTAATAAGGTCACAACTGAGAGACTCCAGATCCCAGGATATCTACTGGGTCAGTAGACGCTGGAGACAGTTTCCTCATGTTGAGGATGCAACTAATTTCAACTCACATTTTAGGATTTGGCTGCCTTGGGATGGTAGGGCATACATTTGGCACTCCTGCCATGTAATACCATACCCCTCCACACACCCACTAGGGACACACCTAGCAAAAGTATTTCTACATATATCACTATCATTACACATAAGGGAAATGCTATTGACTGGCAGGGGTAGGGGAAAATTCTGTCATGAAAATTCTGCCTATGATGTGGCATCTTACCTGCAGAACTCTCTTGGTCAGCCCTGTTTTCTGGGCAAGCTGCTTGAGGTCCTTGGCATCTGGGTTGTGGTTGATAGCAAAGTAGGACTTCATGGTACGAAGCTGGTGGTGTTTGAAAGAGGTGCGCATGCGCTTTGTCTTCTGGGATGGGGGATAAGGCTGCTGGTCTCTGTCCAGGTGATCTGCCTCATTCTCATTACAACCTGTTCAATAAAAAAAAGTGAAACCAGGAGTTAGTGGCCATGTATCAGGTAGGATAAATGAATCGAGGCAAAAATCTTGAGTTACATACTGTCTGGAAGGAAAGAAACAACCAAAAAAGGAAGGAAGGAAAGAGGGAGGCAAGCAAGCAAACAAGTAAAAAAAGAAGAAAACAAGGAAGGAAGGGTTAAGATGGTGCAAGAATAAGTACAGATGTGGCAATTAAATGAGACAAAAAGGATCCAGAAGATTACTTTTTCCTATTCTTAAAACACCTTATGTCCCCCCAGCCTGTACCTGCTAAAGGCAGGCTTAGAAAGTTCCCTCTCCTTTGGCATTTATTTTCAAACAAGTCCTTTCCATCTGGTGATAGTTTTGCTTTGGGCATTCAAAGAGTCATTTGAAATCACATTCAGATTTTGAAATCTCGCTCATAGAAAGACTCTTATCTTGAGAGAAAAATAAAGGTCAAACCAGCATTTTGAATGTTCCTGAGCTTTTCCCCCAAATCACAAGCACCTATAAAAAGAGATGTACAGCAGGAAAGTTTGTTATGACAATTTATCAAGAAAGCACAAAATCTGGAAGGTTTTGCTGATAAAATAAATGCTTTTGGACTCTGGCTGGGAGTTTATATGAACTGCTCAAAGACCTTTGTCTGTAAAACATATCTAGAAAGCAGTTGCATCAAGGCTTGATTCAGTTCCTCAGTCTCGGCCCCAATCAGCAGTAGCTCTTAGTTGGTACCGATTTAGGATATTTCCATAAGCAACCAACTAGTGTCTCAAAACTTGAAAAGAGTTTTCCTGCTTTCCCTGATCCGGGTTTTCCAAAGTGCCTATGAAAGATGGATTTGTTTCAGATTACACTTTCATGGGTGTGAATTGTGCACAAGAGTTATTCAGGGACCATGGCTTCATTACTTCATATTGGGGAAAGAAATTACAGTGGTGGCAAAAAATAAAAAAAATAAAAAATCAGGCATCTATATTTTTCTTTTCAGCTTAAAAAAACCCCGAGAAACGTGTTACCAGTTCATAAGATCGCATATCTTTTATAAAGATAGCTCAGTCACAGAGGAGAAAATTGATAGTGTCATCATAGCAGGGAATATTAATTAAAGAGCAGCTAATTAAAAATGTTTCAGAATGTCTGTAAACTGGAGCAAGTTTTGTTAGTTGCTCATTTGAATTTTTGAACTGCTTTCCAATAATTATTGGATTATTTACTAGGCCTAGTTGATCCCTAGTTCTAAAAGAAAAGGAAAAGAAAAAAGAGAGAGAAGGAGAAAGAGGGAAAGCAACCAATACAGAGAGATTGACGTTGATAGTGCTAAAAACAGAGGCAAAGCAATCTGAAACCAGGAGAAAATAAAAAGCTTCTTGAAGGTGTTTTCTCTTTTGAATTATAAGACAAGTCAACATGAACAGATGCTGGTAAGTCAACGCTCTGACAGAAAATCAGGTGAATATTTAATTATAGCTAGATTTACTTCTAGCCCTGCTAAGAAGTGTATCTGCACTTTCAAACAAAGTAAGCTGACACTTCTGAAAATACCAGGAGTTGAAAGTTGCCTTAAAAACAATTTCAGACCAGATTTGGGTTGTATTTACTACTTGTTTTCACAAGCAATCACACTGCCTTCAGTCAAACTATACGTGGGCTGTAACTTATGAGCTGACATAAATCAGAGTACCAGAATTCAGTCCTTGGGTTTTACTTCAGAGAGTTGCAATCTGTTTGTTTGTGTTGTTTTTCTTGGGTCACTCGGGTTTACAGCAGCAATGCAAACTTCTTTGGGCTCCTCTGTCCTGCTTACTGCCTTTGTTTCTGTGACCTACTGTTTTGTCCATGATCTACTTTAGCTTTTATTTTCAAGACAAAATGGAAAGAGGGCTCCAACCATCCTCTGACAATCCTAGTTTATAAAACAATTATCTGAGTCTGTTTTACAGGGATGAAACAGTGTTATGTAGTTTGCCACAACATAGAGCAGAGTTTTACCATATCGCCTGGATAGCTAAGGAGAAGCAAAAAAACAGGCAAAGCTCATTTCTTTGCAGTCGATTCGAGGGAGGGTGGGGGTAGGGGTAGGGGTAATTTTGCTTTGGAAAGAGCTAGAACAGTTTGCTTTTTATTGCCAAGAGTTCTTCAAGTGAACTCTTCATAGTTTTACACACACACACACACACATGCACCTATATATATAAAATGAAATAATGTAAACAGCTCTTTGAGTAACAGCTGTGTAAAATATTTTCCTAGGGAAATCTTCTTCACCATCTCATTTCTGTATCCTGTGGGCTGTAAGTCAACACAGTTTCCCTCAAAATACATATTAATTCTATGATATAGGAGGTAATATAGAGAAAGCCTTCAATGTTTTAAGTACTTTTGAATAGTTTCTTCCATTTTTCACATTAACTCCAGACAGCCCGCAAGTATGAATGGCTTTTACCTCATAACATTTTGAGTTATTTATTGTTGTGTTTCCACTTTACAACCGAGAAGCTGAGAAGCAGAAATTAAACTACTAAACAAAATACAGAATAGAAAAGCTGTTGTAGATCCGGCAGCAGAATTTGATTTGCCTTTCTGGCCCTGTGCTCAGCTGCCCTGAAAGCAATGTGCTCACAAACCTGAGTTGAGTACTGCCGGGCCGCTGGTGAATACACGTGTTTATGCGCAGCTTGGCGAAGCTGTTAGCCTAACCACAGTTCCGTTTTTAAAGGTCGGATTCCTTTCCAACGGCTTGCCACATGGGCATGGGCACCCTAGGCTGTGACCGATTCGGTAGAATGATGCCGCCTTGGTTTACTGGGGAAGTTAAATTGGCGGTTCTCACTGATGAGAGACAAGAGGAAACTTTAGCAGTCACTAAGAAGTTGCCAGCTCCGAGGCGGAGGGCAGCCTCCTGGGCCGGGTGTGCTTTAGCGCGGACCCACGGCGCAGGGCTGCGCCTGTGTCCCTC